>NC_057803.1:572707234-572757229 GCF_018294505.1 Triticum aestivum | reverse complement strand
ATCGGCTTCAGTTAGCAGCAGTAGCCAAGGAATCGCTCGACCGGGTTCAGTTAACAGCCATCGATCGATCGCTCGGGTTCAGTAACGCGTAGCCTGCAGTGCAATCACTCGGGTTCAGTTAGAGCCCAACGCCTCGCTTGGGTTCAGTTAGAGCCAACGCCTTGCACACACGCGCGTACGTGTACGAGAGAAACGCGCATCACTCGGCCCCCGACCTCCCACCGTAACCGGGAACTCCCCGAAATTTTCCTCCCCCTCGCTTCTACCACGGTTTTTTCCATCATGGACGGCCCAAAGAATGTCATGCAGCTGCGTCTCCGGCCCGCCGAGGATGAAAAGCCCATTTTCTGTTATGATTTTTTGTCATAGAAGTAAGAGCCCACCACATCTATGATGATACCGGGTTTTGTCACAATTATCGTCATAGAAGTGTCATATGTATGATAGAAATTTTTTTCGTTCGGCCCAAAATGTCACGGATGTGTTTTTTTTGTAGTGGGCTTACCTTGCGTGCCAACATGCTATTAAAATGGTTGTGATGTGGTATAGTGGGGTGGTATCCTCCTTTGAATGATTTAAGTGACTCGACTTGGCACATGTTCACACATGTAGTTGAAACAAATCAACATAGCCTTCACGATATTTATGTTCATGGTGGATTATATCCTACTCATTCTCGTACTCAATGTCTATTAATTTTAATGCATGTTCATGACTGTTGTCGCTCTCTACTTGGTCGCTTCCCAGTCTTTTTCTAGCCTGCACTTGTACTAAGCGGGAATACTGCTTGTGCATCCAATCCCTTAAAACCCAAAGTTATTCCATATGACTCCACTATACCTTCCTATATGCGGTATCTACCTGCCGTTCCAAGTAAATTTGTATGTGCCAAACTATAAACCTTCAAATGAAATTCTGTTTTGTATGCTCGAATAGCTCATGTATCAACTAGGGTTGTCCATATCTTCCATGTTAGGCGGGTTATTCTCAAGAGGAGTGGACTCCGCTCCTCACTCACGAGAAAATGGCTGGTCATCGGGATGTCCAGTCCCATGCTTTATGCAAATCAAATCAAATTAATTGCAAACAAAACTCCCCCGGGGCTGTTGCTTGTTGGAGGCACTCGTTGTTTTGAGCAAGCCATGGATTGATGCTTGTTGGTGGAGGGGGAGTATAAACTTTACCATTCTGTTTGGGAACCGCCTATAATGTGTGTAGGATGAAAGATATCGCCATCTCTTGGTTGTTATGTTGACAATGAAAGTATGCCGCTCAAAATATTATTTATGCCTATTTCAAAATCGAGCTCTGGCACCTCTACAAATCCCTGCTTCCCTCTGTGAAGGGCCTATCTATTTACTTTTATGTTGAGTCATCACCCTCTTATTAAAAAGCACCAGCTGAGAGCACCGTTGTCATTTGCATTCATTACTATTAATTTATATTGGGTATGACTATGATTGGATCTCTTTTACCATGAATTACAATGTTTAGTCAGTCCTTGATCTTTAAAGGTGCTCTGCATTTATGTTTTGTGGTCTCAGAAAGGGCTAGCGAGATACCATCTTGTTATATCATATCATGATTATTTTGAGAAAGTGTTGTCATCCGAGATTTATTATTATTGCTCGCTAGTTGATTATGCCATTGACATGAGTAAACATGAGACCTAAATGTTATTGTGACTATGGTTAGTTATAATCTTTGCTGAAAACTTGAATGTTGACTTTACATATTTACAACAACAAGAGCAAACAGAGTTTGTAAAAGTTTTTCTTTATCACTTTCAGTTTATCAACTAAATTGCTTGAGGACAAGCAAAGGTTTAATCTTGGGGGAGTTGATACGTCTCCGTCGTATCTACTTTTCCAAACACTTTTGCCCTTGTTTTGGACTCTAACTTGCATGATTTGAATGGAACTAACCCGGACTGACGCTGTTTTTAGCAGAATTGCCATGGTGTTATTTATGTGCAGAAACAAACGTTCTCGGAATGACCTAAAACTCCACAGAACTTATTTTTGGAAAATATAAAAAATACTGGAAGAAGTATCCACGTCAGGGGGGCCTCCACCTGTCCACGAGGGTGGGGGGCGCGCCTGCCCCCTGGGTGCGCCCCCTGCCTTGTGGGCCCCCTGACGCTCCACTGACCTCAACTCCAACTCCATATATTCGTGTTCGGGGAGAAAAAATCAGAGAGAAAGATTCATCGCGTTTTACGATACGGAGCCGCCGCCAAGCCCTAAAACCTCTCGAGAGGGCTGATCTGGAGTCCATTCGGGGCTCCGGAGAGGGGATACGTCGCCGTCGTAATCATCAACCATCCTCCATCACCAATTTCATGATGCTCACCGCCGTGCGTGAGTAATTCCATCGTAGGCTTGCTGGACGGTGATGGGTTGTATGAGATTTATCATGTAATCGAGTTAGTTTTGTTAGGTTTTGATCCCTAGTATCCACTATGTTCTGAGATTGATGTTGCTATGACTTTGCTATGCTTAATGCTTGTCACTAGGGCCCGAGTGCCATGATTTCAGATCTGAACCTATTATGTTTTCATGAATATATGTGACTTCTGGATCCTATCTTGCAAGTCTATAGGCACCTACTATGTGTTATGATCCGGCAACCCCAAAGTGACAATAATCGGGACCACTCCCGGTGATGACCGTAGTTTGATGAGTTCATGTATTCACTATGTGTTAATGCTTTGGTCCGGCACTCTATTAAAAGGAGGCCTTAATATCCCTTAGTTTCCACTAGGACCCCGCTGCCACGAGAGGGTAGGACAAAAGATGTCATGCAAGTTCTTTTCCATAAGCACGTATGACTATATTCGGAATACATGCCTACATTACATTGATGAATTGGAGCTAGTTCTGTGTCACCCTATGTAATGATTGTTACATGATGAACCGCATCCGGCATAATTCTCCATCGCCGATCCAATGCCTACGAGCTTTTCACATATTGTTCTTTGCTTATTTACTTTTCTGTTGCTACTGTTACAATCACTACAAAACCCAAAAATATTACTTTTGCTATCGTTACCGTTACTTCCATACTACTTTGCTACTAAATACTTTGCTGTAGATACTAAGTTATCCAGGTGTGGTTGAATTGACAACTCAACTTCTAATACTTGAGAATATTCTTTGGCTCCCCTTGTGTCGAATCAATAAATTTGGGTTGAATACTTTACCCTCGAAAACTGTTGCGACCCCCTATACTTGTGGGTTATCAGTGCCTTAGCTGCGAATCCGCTTCGCCTAAGTTCCAAAAAAGAAAATCCTGCCGAGTGAAGAGCAAGCCTCTCACTCGGAGGCTTAGCTGCGAATCTATTTCGCCTAAGTTTGAAAAATCCTACCGAGTGGTGAGGAACCCTCTCACTCGGGGGCTTAGCTGCAGTCCAGTACTCGCCTAAGTTTGAAAAAATCCTACCGAGTGGTGAGCAACCCTCTCACTCGGGGGTTTAGCTGCAGTCCAGTACTCGCCTAAGTTTAGAAAATCCTACCGAGTGGAGAGCAACCCTCTCACTCGGGGGCTTAGCTGCAGTCCAGTACTCGCCTAAGTTTGAAAAAATCCTACCGAGTGGTGAGCAACCCTCTCACTCGGGGGCTTAGCTGCAGTCCAGTACTCGCCTAAGTTTGGAAAATCCTACCAAGTGGAGAGCAACCCTCTCACTCGGGGGCTTAACTGCAGTCCAGTACTCGCCTAAGTTTGAAAAATCCTACCGAGTGGAGAGCAACCCTCTCACTCGGGAACTTAGTTGCAGTCCAGTACTCGCTTAAGTTTAAAACACGTTCCGGATGAGGACCGATCTTCTCGCTTGGGGGACTTGGCCACGCGCTCCATCCCGATCCGCAAGGACGACGAGGTGCAGGTTGACTGCGACCTTCTCCTCAGAGTTGTGCCATAAGTACAATGTGCGCTACATCCCGATCCGCAAGGATGAAGAGGTGCAGGTCGACTACGACCTTCTCCTCAGAGCTGCGCCATAAGTACAGTGCACGCTCCATCCCAATCCGCAAGGACGATGAGGTGCAGGTCGACTACGACTTTCTCCTCAGAGCTGCGCCATAAGTACAATGTGTGCTACATCCCGATCCGCAAGGACGACGAGGTGTAGGTCGACTGCGACCTTCACCTCAGAGCTGCGCCATAAGTACAATGCATGCTCCATCCTGATCCGCAAGGACGACGAGGTGCAGGTCGACTGTGACCTTCTCCTTAGAGCTGCATCACAAATGCAAAGACTATTCCGAGTGAAGAAACAGGTTCCACTCAAAGGAAAACACAAGCATATTCAAAAAAAGACCAAGGTCAGATAAATCTCGCGAAGTTCCAGACCATGGATTAAAGTACTCAGGCATCAGACCCGAAAGAGTTTAACGGTTACAAAATCACTCGGCATTCAGAGAAAAATTTAAGGTGAGGCATAAAGTTTGTTCACTCCACGGGGGGAGGGCTAGCAGGTTCGACACACTCGTCTAGGTCGATTCCATTAGCAATCTGAGTGGCAGCAGCAATGAAGGTCTCCATGAAAGATTAGAAGTCGTGCCTTTTGGTATTGGCAACCTTGATCGCCACCAGCTTCTCTTCTCGGGCTTCCTTGCAGTGGACACGAACCAGGGACAGAGCCACGTCAGCACCACATCAAGCAGAAGACTTCTTCCATTCCTGCACTCGACCAGGGACCTGATTGAGTCGAGCCATCAAAAATCAACATGCTTATAAGAGACATTTTCATCATGAATAGTGCAATCATCATTAGTACTATGGATATTCAAAGAGTTCATACTAACAACATTGCAATCATGCTCATTATTCAAAGATCTAGTGCCAAACATTTTATAGATTTCTTCTCCTAGCACTTGAGCACAATTTTCCTTTCCATCATTCTCACGAAAGATATTAAAAAGATGAAGCGTATGAGACAAACTCAATTCCATTTTTTTGTAGTTTTATTTTATAAACTAAACTAGTGATAAAACAAGAAACAAAAAGATTCGATTGCAAGATCTAAAGATATACCTTCAAGCACTCACCTCCCCGGCAACGGCGCTAGAAAAGAGCTTGATGTCTATTGCGACACCTTCTTCTTGTAGACGTTGTTGGGCCTCCAAGTGCAGAGGTTTGTAGGACAGTAGCAAATTTCCCTCAAGTGGATGACCTAAGGTTTATCAATCTATAGGAGGAGTAGGATGAAGATGGTCTCTCTCAAGCAACCCTGCAACCAAATAGCAAAGAGTCTCTTGTGTCCCCAACACACCCAATACAATGGTAAATTGTATAGGTGCACTAGTTCAGCGAAGAGATGGTGATACAAGTGCAATATGGATGGTAGATATAGGTTTTTGTAAACTCAAAATATAAAAACAGCAAGGGAACAAGTGGTAAAAGTGAGCACAAACGGTATAGCAATGCTAGGAAACAAGGCCTAGGGTTCATACTTTCACTAGTGCAAGTTCTCTCAACAATGATAACATAATTGGATCACATAACTATCCCTCAACATGCAACAAAGAGTCACTCCAAAGTCACTAATTGCGGAGAACAAACGAAGAGATTATGGTAGGGTATGAAACCACCTCAAAGTTATTCTTTCCAATCAATCCGTTGGGCTATTCCTATAAGTGTCACAAACAGACCTAGAGTTCGTACTAGAATAACACCTTAAGACACAAATCAACCAAAACCCTAATGTCACCTAGATACTCCATTGTCACCTCAAGTATCCGTGGGCATGATTATACGATATGCATCACACAATCTCAATTCATTTATTCGAACCAACACATAGAACCTCAAAGAGTGCCCCAAAGTTTCTACCGGAGAATCACGACGAAAACGTGTGCCAACCCCTATGCATAGGTTCCCAAGGTCACGGAACCCGCAAGTTGATCACCAAAACATACATCAAGTGAATCAATAGAATAACCCATTGTCACCACGGTTATCCCACGCAAGACATACATCAAGTGTTCTCAAATCTTTAAAGACTCAATCCGATAAAATAACTTCAAAGGGGAAACTCAATCCATTACAAGAGAGTAGAGGGGGAGAAGAAACATAAGATCCAACTATAATAGAAAAGCTCGCGATACATCAAGATCGTGCCAAATCAAGAACACGAGAGAGAGAGAGAGAGAGAGATCGAACACATAGCTACTGGTACATACCCTCAGTCCCGAGGGTGAACTACTCCCTCCTCTTCATGGAGAGCGTCGGGATGATGAAGATGGCCACCGGTGAGGGTTCCCCCCTCCGGCAGGGTGCCGGAACAGGGTCCCGATTGACTTTTGGTGGCTACAAAGGCTTGCGGCGGCGGAACTCCCAATCTAATCTCTGTTTTGGAAGTTTTAGGGTACGTAGGATGGCCTAAGGTTTATCAATCCGTAGGAGGCGTAGGATGAAGATGGACTCTCTCAAGCAACCCTGCAACCAAATAGCAAAGAGTCTCTTGTGTCCCCGACACACCCAATACAATGGTAAATTGTATAGGTGCACTAGTTCGGCGAAGAGATGGTGATACAAGTGCAATATGGATAATAGATATGAGTATTTGTAATCTGAAAATATAAAAACAGCAAGGTAGCAAGCGATAAAAGTGAGCGTAAACGGTATTGCAATGCTAGGAAACAAGGCCTAGGGTTCATACTTTCACTAGTGCAAGTTCTCTCAACAATAATAACATAATTGGATCATATAACTATCCCTCAACATGCAACAAAGAGTCACTCCAAAGTCACTAATAGCGGAGAACAAACGAAGAGATTATGGCAGGGTACGAAACCACCTCAAAGTTATTCTTTCGGATCGATCTATTCAAGAGTCCATAGTAAAATAACACGAAGCTATTCTTTCCGTTCGATCTATCATAGAGTTCGTACTAGAATAACACCTTAAGACACAAATCAACCAAACCCTAATGTCACCTAGATACTCCAATGTCACCACAAGTATCCATGGGTATGATTATACGATATGCATCACACAATCTCAGATTCATGTATTCAAACCAACACAAAGTACTTTAAAGAGTGCCCCAAAGTTTCTATCGGAGAGTCAAGACGAAAATGTGTGCCAACCCCTATGCATAAGTTCACGAGGTCACTGAAGCCGCAAGTTGATCACCAAGACGTACATCAAGTGGATCATGTGATATCCCATTGTCACCACAGATACGCACATGCAAGACATACATCAAGTGTTCTCAAATCTTTAAAGACTCAATCCGATAACATAACTTCAAAGGGAAAACTCAATCCATTACAAGAGAGTAGAGGGGGAGAAACATCAAAAGATCCAACTATAATAGCAAAGCTCGCGATACATCAAGATCGTATCACGTCAAGAACACGAGAGAGAGAGAGAGAGGGATCAAACTCATAGCTACTGGTACATACCATCAGCCCCGAGGGTGAACTACTCCCTCCTCGTCATGGAGAGTGCCGGGATGATGAAGATGGCCACCGGTGAGGGATCCCCCCTCCGGCAGGGTGCCGGAACAGGGCACCCATTGGTTTTTGGTGGCTACAGAGGCTTGCGGCGGCGCAACTCCCGATCTATTCTGTTCCCCGAAGGTTTCACTATTTATAGGAATTTTTGGCATAGGTTTCACATTAGGGGGGGTCTCCGCGCTGTCCACGAGGCAGGGGGGCGCGCCCTAGGGGGGTGTGCACACCCCCAACCCTCGTGGGCAGCCCGGGACTCTTCTGGCCCAACTCCGATCCTCCGTGGTCTTCTTTTGGTCCATAAAAAATCATCAAAAATTGGCACGTCAATTGGACTCCGTTTGGTATCCCTTTTTTTGTAAAACTCAAAAACAAGGAGAGAACAGAAACTGGCACTAGGCTCTGGGTTAATAGGTTAGTCCCAAAAATAATATAAAAGTGTAAAATAAAGCCCATAAACATCCAAAACAGATAATATAATAGCATGGAACAATAAAAAATTATAGATACGTTGGAGACATATCAAGCATCCCCAAGCTTAATTCCTGCTCGTCCTCGAGTAGGTAAATGATAAAAACAGAATTTTTGATGTGGAATGCTACCTATCATATTTCTCAATGTAATTTTCTTTATTGTGGCATGAATGTTCAGATCCATAAGATTCAATACAAAAGTTTAAAATTGACATAAAAATAATAATACTTCAAGCATACTAACTAAGCAATCATGTCTTCTCAAAATAGCATGGCCAAATAAAGTTCATCCCTACAAAATCATATAGTTTGGTCATGCTCCATTTTCATCACACAAGAATGCTCTCATCATGCACAACCCCGATGACAAGCCAAGCAATTGTTTCATACTTTAGTAATCTCAAACCTTTTCAACCTTCACGCAATACATGAGCGTGAGCCATGGATATAGCACTATGGGTGGAATAGAATATGATAATGGGGGTTGTGTGGAGAAGACAAAAAAGGATAAAGTCTCACATTGACGCGGCTAATCAACGGGCTAGGGAGATGCCCATCAATTGATGTCAATGCAAGGAGTAGGGATTGCCATGCAACGGATGCACTAGAGCTATAAATGTATGAAAGCTCAAAATAAACTAAGTGGGTGTGCATCCAACTTGCTTGCTCATGAAGACCTAGGGCATTTGAGGAAGCCCATCGTTGGAATATACAAGCCAAGTTCTATAATGAAACATTCCCACTAGTATATGAAAGTGACAACATAAGAGACTCTCTATCATGAAGATCATGATGCTACTTTGAAGCACAAGTGTGGTAAAAGGATAGTAGCATTGCCCCTTCTCTCTTTTTATCTCATTATTTATTTGGGCCTTCTCTTCCTTTTTATGGCCTCTTTTTTTCTCCTTTTTTCTATTTGGGCTTCTTTGGCCTGTTTTATTTTATTTTTATTTTTCATCCGAAGTCTCATCCCGACTTGTGGGGGAATCATAGTATCCATCATCCTTTCCTCACTGGGACAATGCTCTAATAATGATGATCATCACACTTTTATTTACTTACAACTCAAGAATTATAACTCGATAATTAGAACAAAATATGACTCTATATGAATGCCTCCGGCGGTGTACCGGGATATGCAATGAATCAAGAGTGACATGTATGAAAGAATTATGAAAGGTGGCTTTGCCACAAATACTATGTCCACTACATGATCATGCAAAGCAATATGACAATGATGAAGCGTGTCATAATAAACGGAACGGTGGAAGGTTGCATGGCAATATATCTCGGAATGGCTATGGAAATGCCATAATAGGTAGGTATGGTGGCTGTTTTGAGGAAGATATAAGGAGGTTTATGTGTGATAGAGCATATCGTATCACGTGGTTTGGATGCACCGGCGAATTTTGCATCAACTCTCAACGTGAGAAAGGGCAATGCACGGTACCGAAGAGGCTAGCAATGGTGGAAGGTGAGAGTGCATATAATCCATGGACTCAACATTAGTCATAAAGAACTCATATACTTATTGCAAAAATCTACAAGTGATCAAAAACCAAGCACTACGCGCATGCTCCTAGGGGGATAGATTGGTAGGAAAAGACCATCGCTCGTCCCCGACCGCCACTCATAAGGAAGACAATCAAAGAAACACCTCATGCTTCAAATTTGTCACACAACGTTTACCATACGTGCATGCTACGGGACTTGCAAACTTCGACACAAGTATTTCTCAAATTCACAACTACTCAACTAGAATGACTCTAATATCACCATCTTCATATCTCATAACAATCATAAAGGATCAAACTTCTCATAGTATTCAATGCACTTTATATGAAAGTTTTTATTATATCCCTCTTGGATGCCCATCATACTAGGACTTGTTTCATAACCAAAGCAAATTACCATGCTGTTTATGACTCTCAAAATAATATAAGTGAAGCATGAGAGTTCATCTATGTCTACAAAATAAAACCACCGCCGTGCTCTAAAAGATATAAGTGAAACACTAGAGCAACAACAAACTACTCCGAAAGATATAAGTGAAGATCAATGAGTAGTCGAATAATTATGCAACTATGTGACGACTCTCTCATATTTAAGAATTTCAGATCTTGTTATTTTATCCAAACAGCAAGCAAAACAAAATAAAATAAAATGATGCTCCAAGCAAAACACATATCATGTGGTGAATAAAAATATAGCTCCAAGTAAAGTTACCGATGAACGAAGACGAAAGAGGGGATGCCATCCGGGGCATCCCCAAGCTTAGGCTCTTGGTTGTCCTTGAATATTAACTTGGGGTGCCATAGTCATCCCCAAGCTTTCCACTCCTTATTCCATAGTCCATCGAATCTTTACCCAAAACTTGAAAACTTCACAACACAAAACTTAACAGAAAATCTCGTGAGCTCCGTTAGCGAAAGAAAACAAAACACCACTTCATGGTACTGTAATTAACTCATTATTTATTTATATTGGTGTTAAACTTAATGTATTCCAACTTACCTATGGTTTATAAACTCTTTTACTAGCCATAGATTCATCAAAATAAGCGAACAACACACTAAAAACAGAATCTGTCAAAAACAAAACAATCTGTAGTAATCTATAACTAACGCAAACTTCTGGAACTCAAAAAATTCTACCAAAATAGGAGGACCTAAATAATTTGTTTATTGATATGCTTCAATTGGAATCAATATTTTATCACATTCTGGTGATTTTTAATAATTGTTTTAGTGAACAGAAAGTTTCTGAAATTTTCAGCAAGATCAAATAACTATCATCCAAGAAGATCCTATAGGTTTAACTTGGCACAAACACTAATTAAAATATAAAACCACATCTAACAAGAGTCTATATGGATTATTTATTACTAAAAAGGAACAAAAAACATGGAACTAAAATAAAATTGGGTTGCCTCCCAACAAGCGCTAACGTTTAACGCCCCTAGCTAGGCATGATGATTTCAATGATGCTCACATAAAAGATAAGAATTGAAATATAAAGAGAGCATCATGAGGAATATGACTAGCACATTTAAGTCTAACCCACTTCCTATGCATAGGGACTTCATGAGCAAACAACTTATGGGAACAATAATCAACTAGCATAGGAAAGCAGAACAAGCATAACTTCAAAACTTTAAGCACATAGAGAGGAAACTTGATATTATTGAAATTCCTACAAGCATATATTCCTCCCTTATAATGATTTTAAGTAGAATAATGAATGAATTCAACAATATAACCAGCACCTAAAGCATTCTTTTCATGATCTACAAGTATAGAATTTTTACTACTCTCCACATAAGCAAAATTCTTCTCATTCGGAATAGTGGGAGTATCATAAGAAACCCGAATACTATAAATTGTTTCCATATTAAAAGAGTAATTTTCAGAAAAAGGGTAATCATAATCATGAAAAGTTCTATAAATATAATCATCACTTCTTTTTATAGCATAAGTATCATCACAATTATCATCATAAGTAGGAGGCATGCTATCATCATTACAAATTTGCATATCAAAACTTGGGAGGCTAAAAATATCATATTCATTAAACATATCATCCCCAAGCTTGGGACAGACATAAATTTCAGAAAATATATTCTCAAAAACATCATCTTCATTAAACATAGCATCCGCAAACTTGGGCCTTTTCATATCATAAGCATAATCACTCTCATCATTAATAGTATGGATAGCACCAATAGTATAGCAATTATCATCATCACAATGAGTAATAGGAGCAAAATCATTTGGGAGGGACACCTTTCTACCTTTGCTTCTACCTCTTTTCTTTTTCTTCTTCACATCATGTGTGGGTTCAATCCTCTTTTTGGAGCTCCTTATTAATGTGATTGGTTGAATAGAAAGCTCCTCCTCGTTACCTGATTCATCATATAAAATAATAGGAGGATATTGGGAAGTCTCTTCCCTTTCATTAGTATTCTCTTCATCTTCTATTTGCTTTCTTTTATTTATGTAACTGGCAATATAGGGATTTTCAATGCAATTCACCGCACAATACATATAAATTTCTTCTAGATCAATATCGAGGAATTTCTCAAGGTTATATTTTGGAATACCCTCAGTTGCACGTTTCATTTCTTCATAACCCAAAAGCAAACGAAGTTCACTATGATGTGCAAGAGAAATCAAATCATCAGAATTTTTGGACATGATTCGATCATGAAACAATTTGCATAGGAGATTTAAATGACCATGTTCATTGCAAAGTTCACAAGTATGTGGAGATATTTTAATTTTCAGCACTAACATCTAGGCTTTCTTGTAACCATTTAGTTTCTCAATACTTATGCCTCTTGCAAAATCTATCTTCCGTATTTGGTGTGTCCTTGCAAACTCTATGCACTCCACAAAAATCGACATGCTTATAAGAGACATTTTCATCATGACTAGTGCAATCATCATTAGTACTATGGATATTCAAAGAGTTCATACTAACAACATTGCAATTATGCTCATTATTCAAAGATCTAGTGCCAAACATTTTATAGATTTCTTCTCCTAGCACTTGAGCACAATTTTCCTTTCCATCATTCTCACGAAAGATATTAAAAAGATGAAGCGTGTGAGACAAACTCAATTCCATTTTTTGTAGTTTTATTTTATAAACTAAACTAGTGATAAAACAAGAAACAAAAAGATTCCATTGCAAGATCTAAAGATATACCTTCAAGCACTCACCTCCCCGGCAACGGCGCCAGAAAAGAGCTTGATGTCTATTACGACACCTTCTTCTTGTAGACGTTGTTGGGCCTCCAAGTGCAGAGGTTTGTAGGACAGTAGCAAATTTCCCTCAAGTGGATGACCTAAGGTTTATCAATTCATGGGAGGCATAGGATGAAGATGGTCTCTCTCAAGCAACCCTACAACCAAATAACAAAGAGTCTCTTGTGTCCCCAACACACCCAATACAATGGTAAATTGTATAGGTGCACTAGTTCGGCGAAGAGATGGTGATACAAGTGCAATATGGATGATAGATATGAGTATTTGTAATCTGAAAATATAAAAACAGCAAGGTAGCAAGCGATAAAAGTGAGCGTAAACAGTATTGCAATGATAGGAAACAAGGCAACAAAGGGTCATATAACTATCCCTCAACATGCAACAAAGGGTCACTCCAAAGTCACTAATAGCGGAGAACAAACGAAGAGATTATGGTAGGGCACGAAACCACCTCAAAGTTATTCTTTCGGATCAATCTATTCAAGAGTCCGTAGTAAAATAACACGAAAATATTATTTCCATTCGATCTATCATAGAGTTCATACTAGAATAACACCTTAAGACACAAATCAACCAAAACCCTAATGTCACCCAGATACTCCAATGTCACCATAAGTATCCATGGGTATGATTATACGATATGCATCACACAATCTCAGATTCATCTATTCAAACCAACACAAAGTACGTCAAAGAGTTCCCCAAAGTTTCTACCGGAGAGTCAAGACGAAAACGTGTGCCAACCCCTATGTATAAGTTCACGAGGTCACTGAACCCGCAAGTTGATCACCAAAACATACATCAAGTGGATCATGTGATATCCCATTGTCACCACAGATACGCACATGCAAGACATACATCAAGTGTTCTCAAATCCTTAAAGACTCAATCCGAGAAGATAACTTCAAAGGGAAAACTCAATCCATTACAAGAGAGTAGAGGGGGAGAAACATCATAAGATCCAACTATAATAGCAAAGCTCGTGATACATCAAGATCATATCACCTCAAGAACACGAGAGAGAGAGAGAGAGAGATCAAACACATAGCTACTGGTACATACCCTCAGCCCCGAGGGTGAACTACTCCCTCCTCGTCATGGAGAGCGCCGGGATGATGGCCACCGATGAGGGAACCCCCCTCCGACAGGGTGCCGGAATAGGGCCCCGATTGGTTTTTGGTGGCTACAGAGGCTTGCTGTGGCGGAACTCCCGATCTATTCTGTTCCCCGAAGGTTTCAGTATTTATAGGAATTTTTGGCATAGGTTTCACGTCAGGGGGGTCTCCGGGCTGTCCATGAGGCAGGGAGCGCGCCCCCCACCTTTGTGGGCAGCCCGGGACTCTTCTGGCCCAACTCCGATGATGCTCCATGGTCTTCTTTTGGTCCATAAAAAATCATCAAAAATTGGCACGTCAATTAGACTCCGTTTGGTATTCCTTTTCCGTAAAACTCAAAACAAGGAGAAAACAGAAACTGGCACTTGGCTCTAGGTTAATAGGTTAGTCCCCAAAATAATATAAAAGTGTGAAATAAATCCCATAAACATCCAAAATAGATAATATAATAGCATGGAACAGTAAAAAATTATAGATACGTTGGAGACGTATCAACTGGCCTCCCGAACCAGCTTCATCTGCTCCATCATGATGCTTGTCTGGCGTATAGCCTCCTTGGTAGCACCCACTTGGTCCTCTGGGACATGATGCGCAGTGAAGAGTGAAGATGGATCAGCTGGAATCGGTGCAGTCGACGCTGAAGGCTGGGCACTCGATAATGGTACGGCAAAAGTCACAGAAGCCCGGTTGGCATCGCCGGTCTCCTGGATCTCTGGCTCCGTCACTGATGTCGACTGAGGCACCTTGCTAGTTGATGTCTTCCTGCTTCTTCTTCCCATGGGCCTCATCGGCACATCCTCGTCGTCGTCTGGAAGATCAATGACATTGGGAGGAGCTGTAACAAGAATCAATCGCCAGAATTCAGTCGACCAGTAAAATGGCTGAGAAAGTAAAGACAAGATTGCAAAAGTCATACCTGGGTTGGAAGTGACCGCGTCTCCCATTTCCTTGTCACCGTCTCTGTAAACAGAACTCCCAGAGGTAGCAGCACTACAAGTTTCAAGATTCACTCGGTTAAATCAAGAACAGAGTCGACAACACAGGTCCTTGAGCAAAAAATGAGGACAAGACACTTACGCAGAAGCGACGGGAACATCGATCTTGATCTTGGGCGAGGTCTTTCGGGACTTCGATGCTGCAACTTTGGGCTGCTTTGAAGCCTTTTCACTCGGAGCAGGGGAAGAGGTCCGAGTGCGCTTGGAAGTCTGTCCAGTCGGCAGAGCTACTTTGCCACAGACACTTGTTGGGTCATGCTTATTCTTGGAACGCCTTTCGTTGCAAGGTGGTGACTCGACTTCTTCGCCACTGCTTGAGTCCTTGCTTTCCTCCTCCTCTTCTCCTCCATCAGATTGCTAATCCATGCTTTTGCCTCCGCTTTCTTCTCCTTCCTGGTACTGCTCTTGCTCCCCATTCGGCATTGAGTATGTCTCCATATAGATTCGCGAAGCAAAAAAGGTGAACAAAGGATGGTCGACTCAGTAAACAATTTCAAGTCAGAATGAAAAACACTCGGAAACAAAGAATAGACCTTGTCTGGTTGGTTGTTGGCATCAAAAGGTAAAACTCTTCGGGACCCCTTGGGGTTGTCCTTGTTTCCTGTGATGCCTTGCACCCACTGCGCCACCATCTTCTCATCAGCATCCTCTGGGTGGATCCGAGTGGAATCATCAATCCCCGAGTACATCCACATCGAGTGATCACGAGCCTGGAGAGGCTGGATACGTCGACTGAGAAATACCTCAAGCAAATCCATACCAGTCACACCCTCATGGATCCGCTGAACTACTCGCTCCATCAACATGGCCATCTCCACCTTCTCTGCTGGAGTCACTTTCAAGGTAGTGGGTTTCTGGACTTGCGCCAAAGAAAAGGGAGGGAGACCAGTCGAATGACCAGGGGTCGACTTGTCTTTGCAATAAAACCAAGTCGACTGCCACCCTCTAACCGAGTCAGGGAGAGTCATCACGGGAAAAGCACTCTTCCCCCGCATTTGGATGCCTAAGCCCCCACACATCTGGATTACCTGGGTTTTCTCATCACTCGAGCTAGCTTTTTTCACAGTCTGCGAGCGGCATGTGAAGATGTGCTTAAACAGACCCCAGTGCGGTCGACAGCCCAGGAAATTATCACATAGAGAGACAAAGGCAGCAAGGTACGTGATAGTGTTGGGAGAGAAATGGTGGAGTTGAGCTCCGAAGAAGTTCAGAAAAGCACGGAAAAAGGGATGTGGGGGCAAGGAAAAACCGCGGTCGAAGTGGGTGGCGAGCAAGACGCACTCGCCTTCCTGAGGCTGCAGCTCAGTTTCATCCCCCGAGAGCCTCCAGGAACCATGCTCGATCAGCCCGCTGTCGGCCAGATCTCGCAAATCATCCAGCTCGATTGTGGACTGGATCCAGTCGCCCAGAACCCAGCCGCGCGGCAAGCCGGATCTCGACGACGACCCGCTCCTACCGGTCTTCTTCCCCTTTCCCTTCGTCGCCCCCTTCTTTGCGCGTTCCAGTGCCGCCATCTTGTCCTTCACCATCGCAGCAAGAGGCGGTGTCGAGAGCGGGAGTGGTAGCAGTGGAGAAGAAGAGGAGGAAGAAGGAGGAATTGAGGTGCACTGTGCAGAATTCCCCAATCCAACACCTTATCTGGAGTCGTTTCTGAGTGACTGACCGCTGGGCCCGGGCAATCCTATCAAATCCTGCAACTGTCGCTCGCTCAGTATGTGGCAAAAAAGGTGGCGCAGATATCGAGGCGTCCCTGCCTAATCCGTCCCGATTACTGCGGCCTCCTCCATCCCGCGCGCTTCCCAAAATTTCGAATCCCGCAAGATCCGGGAGTAGCAGAGCAGTCCGTCAGACCGAAGATTTTTTCCATATCAACACTCGAAGCTTAGCAGCAAAAGTTCACTCGACAAACTAAGAATGGATCAAGGCGACTGAAGAAGAAGTTGAAGTCGTCACATTGTTCGTTGATCCTAACAAGACACTTCCGAAGCGCAAGAACTGAGGCGGAATTATTTTCAACTCCTTCTCCACTCGAACCCTGAACCATTCGGGGGCTAATGACGAGGGCATGTACCTAGGGTAGGGTCATAGGCCTGACCTAGACACCCTCCCCAAGGACATTACCCTAAAGTCAGAAGCATTCAAGGGATAACATCATCCACTCGACCAGAAGCATTCCACTCGAAAGATTCAATGTCACTCGACCATAGAAATAGTCACTCGACTACCAGAAGACCTGAAGCCACTCTGTACAGCAATGGTCGGGCATTTACTCGGTAGACTTATGGTCATTCATGCATCTTTATTTCTGGCATTACCAAGAACGCCCCATCTTTATGTACCTTAAACCCTGTGTAACTGAGGGCCGGAGGGGTCTGGCAAACTCTATATAAGCCACCCCTCCTCAGGGACAAGGGTTCGCACCCCCTGTAACTCCACACACATAATTCAATCGACCGAGCTCCCGTGCATCGAGACGTCGGGCTGTTACTTCCACCGTGAAGGGCCTGAACTCGTAAACCTTGTGTGTACAACTTCACCATAGCTAGGATCTTGCCTCCTCATACCTACCCCCATTCTACTATCAGGCTTAGAACCACAACACCCGCTGCTTCGCATCGCCGTGATCCTGAGTGGATTATGGTTGACCACTGCATCGTGCACTGGCACTACGCCATGATCTCGCCCGAGCTGCTCGATGCGGTCATGCAGCCCGACGACACCACCGACATCCTTTGGGGCGCCATCGAGGAGATCTTCCGTGCCAACCAACTCTCCCGCGCCGTGTACATCAACGCGGAGTACCACGCCGTGGTCTGATGACCCACAAGTATAGGGGATCTATCGTAGTCCTTTTGATAAGTAAGAGTGTCGAACCCAACGAGGAGCAGAAGGAAATGATAAGCGGTTTTCATCAAGGTATTCTCTGCAAGTACTGAAATAAGTGGTAACAGATAGTTTTGTGATAGGATAATTTGTAACGAGCAACAAGTAACAAAAGTAAATAAAGTGTAGTAAGGTGGCCCAATCCTTTTTGTAGCAAAGCACAAGCCTGGACAAACTCTTATAATAGGAAAAGCACTCCCGAGGACACATGGGAATATCGTCAAGCTAGTTTTCATCACGTTCATATGATTCACGTTCGGTACTTTGATAATTTGATATGTGGGTGGACCGGTGCTTGGGTGCTGTTCTTACTTGAACAAGCATCCCACTTATGATTAACCACTATTGCAAGCATCCGCAACTACAACAAAAGTATTAAGGTAAACCTAACAATAGCATGAAACATATGGATCCAAATCAGCCCCTTACGAAGCAACGCATAAACTAGGGTTTAAGCTTCTGTCACTCTAGCAACCCATCATCTACTTATTACTTCCCAATGCCTTCCTCTAGGACCAAATAATGGTGAAGTGTTATGTAGTCAACGTTCACATAACACCACTGGAGGCTAGACAACATACATCTCATCAAAATATCGAACGAATACCAAATTCACATGACTACTAATAGCAAGACTTCTCCCATGTCCTGAGGAACAAACGTAACTACTCACAAAGCATATTCATGTTCATAATCAGAGGGGTAATAATATGCATAAAGGATCTGAACATATGATCTTCCACCAAATAAACCAACTAGCATCAACTACAAGGAGTAATCAACACTACTAGCAACCTACTAGCACCAATCCCGGACTAGGAGACAAGAATTGGATACAAGAGATGAACTAGGGTTTTAAGATGAGATGGTGCTGGTGAAGATGTTGATGGAGATTGCCCTCTCCCGATGAGAGGAGCGTTGGTGATGATGATGGTGATGATTTCCCCCTCCCAGAGGGAAGTATCCCCGGCAGAACAGCTCTGCCGGAGCCCTAGATTGGTTCCGCCAAGGTTCCGCCTCGTGGTGGCGGAGTCCCGTCCCGAAAGATTGCTTCTGGTTTTTTTCTTGACGAAAGACTTCATATAGGAGAAGATGGTCATCAGAGAGGCACCAGGGGGCCCACAAGGTAGGGGGCGCGCCCTAGGGGGGCGCCCCCACCCTCGTGGACAGGGTGTGGGCCCCTGGCCTTCATCTTTGGCGAGGATTATTTATTATTTATTTTAAGATATTCCGTGGAGTTTTAGGACTTTTGGAGTTGCGCAGAATAGGCCTCCAATATTTGCTCCTTTTCCAGCCCAGAATTCCAGCTGTCGGCATTCTCCCTCCTTATGTAAACCTTGTAAAATAAGAGAGAATAGCCATAAGTATTGTGACATAAAGTGAAATAACAGCCCATAATGCAATAAATATCGATATAAAAGCATGATGCAAAATGGACGTATCAATCCCCCAAGCTTAGACCTCCCTTGTCCTCAAGCGAAAAGCTGATAACAATAAATATGTCCTCATGTTTAGAGGTAGAGGCGTCGATAAAAATAAAATACGGACATGAAGGCATCATGATTATTCTCATAACAACAACATATATAGATTTTTTCATATGATTACTTATATTCAAGTGATGATCCATTCACAATGCAAAAGTATGAATCAGAAACCTTATTGAGCAACAGCAAACTATAATCTCAGTCATTGAAGCAATTGCAATTTATCATAACATCAGAAAGAGTCTATGTCAGAGCTTAAAAGCAAGTCCACATACTCAACTATCATCTAGTCCTTCATAATTGCTAACACTCACGCAATACTTGTGGTTATGAAGTTTTAATCGGACACAGAGAAAGATAGGGGCTTATAGTTTTGCCCCACAACCTTTTACCTCAAGGGTAATGTCAACAATAATATCTCATGCTCCCCTACATTCAATTAGATATATGTATCATGTTCTTTCCAACATGCTGGGCTTGCCAAAGGATAAAATGAAAAAGGAAAGGTGAAGATCAACGTGACTCTTGCATAAGGTAGAAGATAATAAAAGATAGGCCCTTCACAGAGGGAAGCAGAGGTTGCCATGCGCTTTTATGGTTGGATGCACAAAATCTCAATGCGAAAGAACGTCACTTTATATTGCCCCTTGTGATGTGAACCTTTATTATGCAGTCCGTCGCTTTTATTACTTCCACATCACAAGATCATATAAAGCTTATTTCTCCCACACCAATCAATCATACATATTTAGAGCAATTTTTATTGCTTTGCACCGATGACAACTTACTTGAAGGATCTTACTCAATCCATAGGTAGATATGGTGGACTCTCATGGCAAAACTGGTTTAAGGGTATTTGGAAGCACAAGTAGTATCTCTACTTAGTGCTGAGAATTTGGCTAGCATGAGGGGGAAAGGCAAACTCAACATGTTGGAGGATCCATGACAACAGACTTTATCTCAGATATAAGAAAACATAACTCATCACGTTGTCTTCCTTGTCCAACATCAACTCTTTAGCATGTCATATTTTAATGAGTGCTCCCAATCATAAAGATGTCAATGATAATATATCTATATGTGAAACCTCTCTTTCCTTATTACTTCCTATTAATTGCAACGATGACCAAAGCTATGCCTGCCAACTCCCAACAACTTTTGAATCATCATACTCTTCCTGTGTGAAGTCATTACTCTCAATAAGATCAATATGAACTTTTGTTTCTTTTTATTATTTTTCTCTTCTTTTCTTTTATTCACCCAAGATCATGGCAAAATAATCAAGCCCTTGGCTCAACACTAATCTTTATTATATATAGCTCATGGACTCGATTACATAGAGAGATCATAAAGCAAAACTCAAAACTAGATCATACCATAAACTTTATTCTACTAGATCTAGATACTACTAATAGGATCGAACTAAGAAAAACAGTAAAGATAGGAGCTGTGTTTGTGATACAATACCGGGGCACCTCCCCCAAGCTTGGCAGTTGCCAAGGGGAGTGGCCATACCAATGTGATTATGTCTCCTTCTTTGTTGGTGAAGAAGGTGGAGGTGTTGTTGATGATGCGGGCTTGGCGTCCATCTTCCAAGGCATAGATTCACCATCATAGAAGGATGATCGAGTCTCCGGGATCCTCAAATCTGCAGCCAAACTCATACTTTTGAATCTATATTCATACTCACAGTTCTGGTTTTGCAGGTCATAGATTTGGGCTTGAAGGTGCTCGATCTTCTCGTGAAGCTTGAAGATGGCCTCCCCAATGTTGTCAGCATCCAACTTGTGGTTTCTAGTGAACTCCGCGATCATCATGTGGTTGGAGTTGAGTCCACGCTCCACCATCCCTTGGCACTTGAAAACTTGTTGCTCCACTGCTTCGAGCCTCGTCTCCACGCTTCCGGTGCCCTTTGGTCCCTCTTCATCGCGGATGTGCAGCAACCCATCACGCAACTCAATGGTTTGAGGATGTCGCAGCACCTCCGCGAGGTAAGGGTTGATGACCTTCTCGAAGAACTTGTCTTTGGAAGCGCTTGGGGCCGTCATGGTGGTCTAGATCTGTCAAAGAAACAACTCGAAACAAGAACAGAGGAGATTTGCGTGATACAGGAGTCAAAACCTTTGGGAGGTTATATAATTAATTTTTACCGACCAAAATACGTATCGTGCAAGAAAACGGAGTCCAGAGGGCACATGAGGTGCTCACGAGGTAGGGGGCGCGCCCACCACCCTCGTGGGGCCCTCGTGTCCTTCCCGGACTGCCACTTATTTTTGTATTTTTCTAAATATTCCAAAACGGAGAAATATTGCCTTAAAAATTGTTTCGGAGTCGGTTTACTTACCGTACCACATACCTATTCCTTTTCGGAGTCTGAAACATTCCGGAAAGTGTCCCTTATGTATTCCTTCGGGGTTATGGTTTCAATAATATTGGTTTCAACATTTACAGGATTACCTGAGATATAGTGTTTAATTCTTTGATCGTTTACCACCTTCGGATTTGTACTTTCGAAGTTGTTGATTTTTATGGCACCGGAACGATAGACCTCCTCGATAACGTAGGTGCCTTCCCATTTAGAGAGAAGTTTTCCTGCAAAAAATCTTGAACGAGAGTTGTATAGCAATACATAATCACCCACATTAAACTCACGCTTTTGTATCCTTTTGTCATGCCATCTCTTAACTTTTTCCTTAAACAACTTGGCATTTTCATAAGCTTGGGTTCTCCATTCATCAAGTGAGCTAATATCAAATAACCTCTTCTCACCGGCAAGTTTGAAATCATAGTTGAGCTCTTTAATAGCCCAATATGCCTTATGTTCTAGTTCGAGAGGTAAGTGACATGCTTTTCCATAAACCATTTTATACGGAGACATACCCATAGGATTTTTATATGCAGTTCTATAGGCCCATAATGCATCATCAAGTTTCTTGGACCAATTCTTTCTAGACCTATTAACAGTCTTTTGCAAAATTAATTTGAGCTCTCTATTGCTCAAATCTACTTGACCACTAGACTGGGGGTGATAAGGAGATGCAATTCTATGATTAACGTCATACTTAGCAAGCATTTTACGAAAAGCACCATGAATAAAATGTGAACCACCATTAGTCATTAAATATCTAGGGACTCCAAACCTCGGAAAAATAACTTCCTTAAGCATTTTAATAGAGGTGTTATGATCAGCACTACTAGTTGGAATAGCTTCTACCCACTTAGTAACGTAATCAACAGCAACTAAAATATGTGTATATCCATTAGAGGCAGGAAAAGGTCCCATATAATCAAAGCCCCAAACATCAAATGGTTCAATAACAAGTGAATAATTCATAGGCATTTCTTGACATCTACTAATATTACCAATTCTTTGACATTCGTCACAACATAAGACAAACTTACGAGCATCCTTGAAGAGAGTAGGCCAATAAAAACCGGATTGCAATACCTTATGTGCAGTTCTATCTCCAGCATGGTGTCCTCCATAAGCCTCGGAATGACACTTGCGTAGGATCTGTTCCTGTTCATGCTCAGGTACACAACGTCTAATAACACCATCTACTCCTTCTTTATAAAGATGTGAGTCATCCCAAAAGTAATGTCTCAAATCATAGAAAAACTTTTTCTTTGTTGGTATGTGAAACTAGGTGGTATGAATTTAGCAACAATGTAATTAGCATAATCAGCATACCATGGAGTACTACGAGAAGTACATATAACATTTAATTGTTCATCAGGAAAGCTATCATCAATAGGTAGTGGGTCATCAAGAACATTTTCTAACCTAGACAAGTTGTCTGCAACGGGGTTCTCAGATCCCTTTCTATCAACAATATGCAAATCAAATTCTTGTAGCAAGAGAACCCATCTGATAAGCCTAGGTTTAGCATCTTTCTTTTCCATAAGGTATTTAATAGCAGCATGATCAGTGTGAATAGTTACTTTAGAATCAACAATATAGGATCTGAACTTATCACAAGCAAATACAACTGCTAAAAGTTCTTTTTCAGTAGTGGCATAATTTCTTTGAGCATTGTCTAGAGTCTTACTAGCATAATGGATAACATTTAATTTCTTATCAACTCTTTTCCCTAGAACAGCACCTACAGCATAATCACTGGCATCACACATAATTTCAAAGGGTAAATTCCAATCAGGTGGCTGAACAACAGGTGCAGAGACTAATGCTTTCTTAAGTATTTCAAATGCTTCTACACAATCATAGTCAAAGACAAATGGTATATCTTTTTGTAATAAATTAGTCAGAGGCCGGGAAATTTTTGAGAAGTCCTTAATGAACCTCCTATAAAACCCGACCTGACCAAGGACACTTCTTATACCTTTGATGTCCTTGGGACATGGCATCTTTTCAATAGCATCAACCTTGGATTTATCAACTTCAATACCTCTTTCAGATACTTTATGCCCCAAGACAATACCTTCATTAACCATAAAGTGGCACTTTTCCCAATTCAAGACAAGATTAGTTTCTTCACATCTCTGCAAAACTCGATCAAGATTGCTCAAGCAATCATCAAAAGAGGAACCATAGACGGAAAAGTCGTCCATGAAAACCTCACAAATCTTTTCACAAAAGTCAGAGAATATAGCCATCATGCATCTTTGAAAGGTAGCAGGTGCATTACATAAACCAAAAGGCATATGTCTATAAGCAAAAGTACCAAAAGGGCATGTAAAAGTAGTATTTGATTGATCTTTAGCTGACACAGGTATTTGAGAGAAACCAGAATAACCATCTAGAAATCAATAATGTGTATGTTTGCATAATCTTTCTAGCATTTGATCAATAAAAGGTAAGGGGTAATGATCTTTCTTAGTAGCTTTATTTAATTTGCGGAAATCAATTACCATCCTATAACCTGTGATAATTCTTTGTGGAATCAATTCATCTTTATCATTAGGAACAACAGTAATACCTCCCTTCTTAGGGACACAATGGACAGGACTTACCCACTGACTATCAGCAACGGGATAAATTATACCTGCCTCCAGAAGCTTGAGTATTTCTTTTCTTACCACCTCTTTCATTTTGGGATTCAGACGTCATTGAGGATCACGAACTGGTTTGGCATCTGCTTCCAAATTTATTTTATGTTGACATAGAGTGGGACTAATGCCCTTATAAGATCATCAAGAGTATATCCAATAGCGGCACGGTGCTTCTTCAGAGTTTTCAATAATCTTTCTTCTTCATGCTCTGAAAGGTTAGCACTAATAATAACAGGTTATATCTTCTTTTCATCAAGATAAGCATATTTAAGATTATCAGGCAATGGTTTAAGCTCAAACACGGGATCACCCTTGGGTGGAGGAGGATCCCCTAAAATTTCAACAGGCAAATTGTGTATCAGAATAGGTTCCTGTTTAAAGAATACTTCATCTATTTCCCTTCTTTCATTCATGAACATATCATTTTCATGGTCTAGCAAATAGTGTTCTAAAGGATCACTAGGAGGTACAGCAATAGAAGCAAGACCAATAATTTCATCCTTACTAGGCAATTCTTCCGCACGATGTTGTTTACTAAATTTAGAGAAATTAAACTGATGAATCATATCATCCAATCCAATAGTAACAACATTCTTTTCGCAATCTATCTTAGCATTAACCGTGTTCAAGAAGGGTCTACCAAATATAATGGGACAAAAGCTATCTTGTGGGGAACCAAGAACAAGAAAATCAGCAGGATATTTAGTTTTCCCACACAAGACTTCAACATCTCTAACAATTCCCATCGCGGATATAGTATCTCTATTGGCAAGTTTAATTGTGACATCAATACCCTCTAACTCAGCAGGTGCAATTTCATGCTTAATTTCTTCGTATAAAGTATGTGGTATAACACTAGCACTAGCACCCATATCACATAAGCCATGATAACAATGATCTCCTATTTTAACAGAAATAACAGGCATGCCTACCACAGGTCTATGTTTATCTTTAGCACAAGGTTTAGCGATTCTAGCAGTTTCACCGTTGAACTGAATAACATGCCCATCAATATTATCAGACAAGAGATCTTTAACAATAGCAATATTAGGTTCTACTGTAACTTTCTCAGTAGGTGTATAAGTTATAATATTGCTTTTACGAACAACAGTTGAAGCTTTAGCATGATCCTTTATTCTAACAGGGAAAGGTGGTCTCTCAACATAAGAAGTAGGAACAATAGGATCATTATAAGTGACAGTATTTTCTTCAACTTTAATGGGTGCAGCTACTTTTACTTCTATGGGAGGATGGTATTTAAACCACTTCTCCTTGGGGAGACCAACATAAGTAGCAAAAGATTCACAGAAAGAAGCTACTATCTCAGAGTCAAGTCCATATTTAGTGCTAAACTTACGGAAAATATCAGTATCCATAAAAGATTTAACACAATCGAACTTAGGTGTCATACCTGACTCCTTACCTTCGTCGAGGTCCCAATCTTCAGAGTTGCGTTTAATTCTATCCAACAAGTCCCATTTGAATTCAATAGTCTTCATCATAAAAGAGCCAGCACAAGAAGTATCGAGCATGGTGTGATTATTTTTAGAAGCCGAGCATAAAGATTTTGAATAATTGTTTCCCTTGGAAACCCATGATTGGGGCATGAATATAACATTGATTTAAGCCTCCCCCAAGCTTGAGCGATGCTTTCTCCTTCGCAAGGCCAAAAATTATATATATAATTGCGATCACGATGAACAAGATGCATAGGATAATACTTTTGATGAAATTCCAATTTCAATCTTCTATAGTTCCATGATCTCATATCATCACATAGCCTATACCATGTCAATGCGTCTCCCTTCAAAGATAAAGGGAAGACCTTCTTCTTAGCAACATCATCGGGTATACCTGCAAGCTTAAATAATCCACAAACTTCATCCACATATATTAAGTGCTCATCAGGATGCTTTGTTCCATCTCCTGTAAAAGGATTAGCTAGCAGTTTTTCCATCATACCGGAAGGAAATTCAAAAGGAGTTTCATTTTCAATAGGTTCAGTAGTTTTAGGAGCAACTCTTTGCTCTACTGGACGGGGTGAAGATACCCCGAACAAGCCCCTCAGAGAATTACTTTCCATATTAACAAGTGACAGTAAATTTCAGCACACTATATAAATTTTTCCTTACCAAATTCCACCTACCAAAGGAGCTACACTCACCGGCAACGGCGCCAGAAAAGAGTCTTGATGACCCACAAGTATAGGGTATCTATCGTAGTCCTTTCGATAAGTAAGAGTGTCGAACCCAACGAGGAGCAGAAGGAAATGATAAGCGGTTTTCAGCAAGGTATTCTATGCAAGTACTGAAATAAGTGGTAACAGATAGTTTCGTGATAGGATAATTTGTAACGAGCAACAAGTAACAAAAGTAAATAAAGTGCAGCAAGGTGGCCCAATCCTTTTTGTAGCAAAGGACAAGCCTGGACAAACTCTTATAATAGGAAAAGCGCTCCCGAGGACACATGGGAATATCGTCAAGCTAGTTTTCATCACGTTCATATGATTCGCGTTCGGTACTTTGATAATTTGATATGTGGGTGGGCCGGTGCTTGGGTGCTATTCTTACTTGAACAAGCATCCCACTTATGATTAACCTCTATTGCAAGCATCCACAACTACAACAAAAGTATTAAGGTAAACCTAACCATAGCATGAAACATATGGATCCAAATCAGCCCCTTACGAAGCAACGCATAAACTAGGGTTTAAGCTTCTGTCACTCTAGCAACCCATCATCTACTTATTACTTCCCAATGCCTTCCTCTAGGCCCAAATAATGGTGAAGTGTTATGTAGTCGATGTTCACATAACACCACTAGAGGCTAGACAACATACATCTCATCAAAATATCGAATGAATACCAAATTCACATGACTACTAATAGCAAGACTTCTCCCATGTCCTCAGGAACAAACGTAACTACTCACAAAGCATATTCATGTTCATAATCAGAGGGGTAATAATATGCATAAAGGATCTGAACATATGATCTTCCACCAAATAAACCAACTAGCATCAACTACAAGGAGTAATCAACACTACTAGCAACCTACTAGCACCAATCCCGGACTTGGAGACAAGAATTGGATACAAGAGATGAACTAGGGTTTTAAGATGAGATGGTGCCGGTGAAGATGTTGATGGAGATTGCCCTCTCCCGATGAGAGGAGCGTTGGTGATGATGATGGTGATGATTTCCCCCTCCCGGAGGGAAGTATCCCCGGCAGAACAGCTCTGCCAGAGCCCAAGATTGGTTTTGCCAAGGTTCCGCCTCGTGGCGGCGGAGTCTCGTCCCGAAAGATTGCTTCTGGTTTTTTTCTTGACGAAAGACTTCATATAGGAGAAGATGGTCATCGGAGAGCCACTAGGGGGCCCACAAGGTAGGGGGGCGCGCCCCCACCCTCGTGGACAGGGTGTGGGCCCCCTGGCCTTCATCTTTGGCGAGGATTATTTTTTTTAAGATATTCCATGGAGTTTCAGGACTTTTGGAGTTGCGCAGAATAGGCCTCCAATATTTGCTCCTTTTCCAGCCCAGAATTCCAGCTGCCGGCATTCTCCCTCCTTATGTAAACCTTGTAAAATAAGAGAGAATAGCCATAAGTATTGTGACATAAAGTGAAATAACAGCCCATAATGCAATAAATATCGATATAAAAGCATGATGCAAAATGGACGTATCCATGGTCCAGGGCGACCTGACGGTGATGCAGTACTTCGCTCGCCTGAAGACCTTCATCGACCAGCTTTGCGACCTCGGGCAGCCGGTCGGCGACACGCATCAACTCTTCCACATGTTGCACGGGCTTGATACGTCTCCAACGTATCTATAATTTTTGATTGCTCCATGCTATTATATATTCTGTTTTGGATGTTTAATGGGCTTTATTATACACTTTTATATTATTTTTGGGACTAACCTATTAACCCAAGGCCCAGTGCAAATTGCTATTTTTTTCCTATTTTAGTGTTTCGCAGAAAAGGAATATCAAACGGAGTGCAAACGGAATGAAACCTTCGGGAGCGTGATTTTTGGAACAAACGTGATCTAGAGGACTTGGAGTGGACGTCAAGAAACGAATGAGGAGGCCATGAGGCAAGGGGGCGCGCCTACCCCCCTGGGCACACCCTCCACCCTTGTGGGCCCCTCGTGGCTCCACCGACCTACTTCTTCCTCCTATATATACCTACGTACCCCGAAACCATCCAGGAGCACCACGAAAACCTAATTCCACCGCCGCAACCTTTTGTACCCATGAGATCCCATCTTGGGGCCTTTTCCGGTGCTCCGCTGGAGGGGGAATCAATCACGGAGGGCTTCTACATCAACACCATAGCCTCTCCGATGATGTGTGAGTAGTTTACCACAGACCTTCAGGTCCATAGTTATTAGCTAGATGACTTCTTCTCTCTCTTTGGATCTCAATACAAGGATCTCCTCGATCTTCTTGGAGATCTATTCGATGTAACTCTTTTTGCAGTCTATTTGTCGAGATCCGATGAATTGTGGGTTTATGATCAAGATTATCTATGAACAATATTTGAATATTCTCTGAATTATTTTATGTATGATTGGTTATCTTTGCAAGTCTCTTCGAATTATCCGTTTGGTTTGGCCTACTAGATTGATCTTTCTTGCAATGGGAGAACTGCCTAGCTTTGGGTTCAGTCATGTGGTGCTCGATCCCAGTGACAGCAGGGGAAACGACACATATTGTATTGTTCCCGTCAAGGATAAAAAGGGGGTTTATATCATATTGCTTGAGTTTATCCCTCTACATCATGTCATCTTACCTAATGCGTTACTCTGTTCTTATGAACTTAATACTCTAGATGCATGCTGGATAGCGGTTGATGTGTGGAGTAATAGTAGTAGATGCAGGCAGGAGTCGGTCTACTTGTTGCGGACGTGATGCCTATATACATGATCATGCCTAGATATTCTCATAACTATGCACTTTTCTGTCAATTGCTCGACAGTAATTTGTTCACCCACCGTAATACTTATGCTATCTTGAGAGAAGCCACTAGTGAAACGTATGGCCCCCGGGTCTATTTTCCATCATATTAATCTCCCGTCAACTAGCTATTTCTATCGTTGTTTATTTTGCTTTCTTTACTTTTAGTCTTTATCATAAAAATACCAAAAATATTATCTTATCATCTTTATCAGATCTCACTTTTGCAAGTGGCCGTGAAGGGATTGACAACCCCTTTATCGCGTTGGTTGCAAGGTTCTTATTGTTTGTGTAGGTACGAGGGACTTGCGTGTGGCTTCCTACTGGATTGATACCTTGCTTCTCAAAAACTGAGGGAAATACTTATGCTACTTTGCTGCATAACCCTTTCCTCTTCAAGGGAAAACCAACGCATGCTCAAGAGGTAGCAGGGCTCGGGCGTCAGTACCACGGCGCTATCCCGCACCTCACAGCGTGTGATCCACTGCCCACACTTCTCCAGGCGCGCACTTTTCTCCTGCTGGAGGAACACCGTGTAGAGCAGTCTACTCGTCTTCAGTCCTCCCACACGCTCATCGCTGCACGCCCCCAGCCCCCCGTTGCTCCGCATGCTCTTGCTGATGGAACTGCGGGGCATGGGCACAGATGCAACCGCGGCCGTGGCCGTGGCACCGGGGGGGGGGGCGTTGTTGGGGAACGTAGTAATTTCAAAAAAAAAATCCTACGCACACGCAAGATCATGCTGATGCATAGCAATGAGAGGGAAGAGTGTTGTCCACGTACCCTCGTAGACCGTAAGCGGAAGAGTTATGACAATGCGATTGATGTAGTCGTACGTCTTCACGATCGACCAATCCTAGTACCGAAAGTATGGCACCTCCGCGATCTGCACACGTTCAGCTCGGTGACGTCCCACGAACTCACGATCTAGCAGAGTGTCGAGGGAGAGCTTCGTCAGCACGACGGCGTGATGACGGTGATGCTAAAGCTACTGGCATAGGGCTTCGCCTAAGCACTACGGCGATATGACCGAGGTGGATTATGGTGGAGGGGGGCACCACCCACGGCCAAAAGATCAATGATCAACTTGTGTGTCTATGGGGTGCCCCCTCCCCCGTATATAAAGGAGTGGAGGAGGGGGAGGGCCGGCCCTTCTACTATGGCGCGCCCTGGGGAGTCCTACTCCCACTGGGAGTAGGATTCCCCCCTTTCCAAGTAGTAGGAGTAGGAGAGAAGGAAGGGGAAGAGAGAACAGAAGGAAGGAGGGGGCGCCGCCCCTCCCCCTAGTCCAATTCGGACTAGGCCTTGGGGGGGAGGGGCACGCGGCCTGCCCTAGGCAGCCCCTCTCTCTCTCCCCTAAAGCCCAATAAGGCCCATATACTACAGGCGAATTCCCGTAACTCTCTGGTACTCCGATAAATACCCGAATCACTCAAAACCTTTCCGATGTCCGAATATAGCCTTCCAATATATCGATCTTTATGTCTCAAAATTTCGAGACTCCTCGTCATGTCCCTGATCTCATCCGGGACTCTGAACAACCTTCGGTACATCAAAACACATAAATTCATAATATCGATCGTCACTGAACGTTAAGCGTGCAGACCCTACGGGATTGAGAACTATGTAGACATGACTGAGACTCATCTCCGGTCAATAACCAACAGCGGAACCTAGATGCTCATATTGTCTCCTACATATTCTACGAAGATCTTTATCGGTCAAACCGCATAACAACATACATTGTTCCCTTTGTCATCGGTATGTTACTTGCCCGAGATTAGATCGTGGGTATATCAATACCTAGTTCAATCTCGCTACCGGAAAGTCTCTTTACTCGTTCCATAATGCATCATCCCGCAACTAACTCATTAGTTACATTGCTTGCAAGGCTTATAGTGATGTGCATTACCGAGAGGGCCCAGAGATACCTCTCCGACAATCGGAGTGACAAATCCTAATCTTGATCTATGCCAACTCAACAAGTACCATCGGAGACACCTGTAGAGCACCTTTATAATCACCCAGTTACGTTGTGACGTTTGGTAGCACACAAAGTGTTCCTCCGGTATTCGGGAGTTGCATAATCTCATAGTCATAGGAACATGTATAAGTCATGAAGAAAGCAATAACAACAAACTAAACGATCATCGTGCTAAGCTAACGGATGGGTCAAGTCAACCACATCATTCTCTAATGATGTGATCCCGTTAATCAAATGACAACTCATGTCTACGGCTAGGAAACTTAACCATCTTTGATTCAACGAGCTAGTCAAGTAGAGGCATACTAGTGGCACTCTCTTTATTCACACATGTACTAAGTTTCCGATTAATACAATTCTAGCATGAATAATAAGCATTTATCATGATATATGGAAATATAAATAACAACTTTATTATTGCCTCTAGGGCATATTTCCTTCAGTCTCCCACTTGCACTAGAGTCAATAATCTAGTTCACATCATCATGTGATTTAACACCAATAGTTCACACCTTTATGTGATTAGTTCACATCTCCATGTGACTAACACCCAAGGGTTTACTAGAGTCGATAATCTAGTTCACATTGCTATGTGATTAACACCCAAAGAGTGATCATGTTTTGCTTATGAGAGAAATTTAGTCAACAAGTCTGCCACATTCAAAGCCGTATGTATTTTGCAAATATTCTACGTCTACAATGCTTTGCAGGGAGCTACTCTAGATAATTGCTCCCACTTTCAATATGTATCTAGATCAAGACTTAGAGTCATCCAGATCGGTGTCAAAGCTTGCATCAACGTAAGTCTTTACGACGAACTCTTTGTCACCTCCATAACCGAGAAACATTTCCTTATTCCACTAAGGATATTTTTGACCGCTGTCCAGTATCCACTCCTGGATCACTATTGTACCCTCTTGCCAAACTTATGGTGAGGTACACAATAGGTCTGGTACACAACATGGCATACTTTATAGAACCTATGACTGAGGCATAGGGAATGACTTGTCATTCTCTTTCTATTTTCTGCCGTGGTCGGGTTTTGAGTCTTTACTCAACTTCACACCTTGCAACACAGGCAAGAACTCCTTCTTTGACTGTTCCATTTTTAACTACTTCAAAATCTTGTCAAGGTATGTACTCATTGAAAATATATCAAGCGTCTTGATATATCTCTATAGATCTTGATGCTCAATATGTAAGTAGCTTCACCGAGGTCTTTCTTTGAAAAACTCCTTTAAAATACTCCTTTATGCTTTCCAGAAAATTCTACATTATTTCCGATCAACAATATGTCATTCACATATACTTATCAGAAATGATGTAGTGCTCCCACTCACTTTCTTGTAAATACAGGCTTCACCGCAAGTCTATATAAAACCATATGCTTTGATCACTTTATCAAAGCATATATTCCAACTCCGAGATGCTTGCACCAGTCCATAGATGGATCGCTGGAGCTTGCTCACTTTGTTAGCAGCTTTAGGATCGACAAAACCTTCTGGTTGCATCATATACAACTCTTCTTTGAGAAATCCATTAAGGAATGCAGTTTTGACATCCATTTGCCAGATTTCATAAAATGCGGCAACTGCTAACATGATTCGAACAGACTTTTAAGCATCGATACGAGTGAGAAAATCTCATCGTAGTCAACACCTTGAACTTGTCAAAAACATTTTGCGACAATTCGAGCTTTGTAGATAGTAACACTACTATTAACGTCCGTCTTCCTCTTGAAGATCCATTTATTCTCAATGACTCACCGATCAACGGGCAAGTCAATCAAAGTCCATACTTTGTTCTCATACATGGATCCCATCTTAGATTTCATGGCCTCAAGCCATTTTGCGGAATCTGGGCTGATCATCGCTTCCTCATAGTTTGTAGGTTTGTCATGGTCTAGTAACATGACTTCCAGAATAGGATTACCGTACCACTCTGGTGCGGACCGTACTCTGGTTGACCTACAAGGTTCGGTAGTAACTTGATCTGAAGTTTCATGATCATCATCATTTGCTTCCTCACTAATTGGTGTAGGAATCACTGGAACTGATTTTTGTGATGAACTACTTTCCAACTCGGGAGAAGGTACAATTACCTTATCAAGTTCTACTTTCCTCCCACTCACTTCTTTCGAGAGAAACTCCTTCTCTAGAAAGGATCCATTCTTAGCAACAAAATATCTTACCTTCGGATCTGTGATAGAAGGTGTACCCAACAATTTCTTTTGGGTATACTATGAAGATGCACTACTCCAATTTGGGTTCGAGCTTATCAGTTTGAAACTTTTTCACATAAGCATTGCAACCCCAAACTTTAAGAAATGACAGCTTTGGTTTCTTGCCAAACCATAGTTCATACAGTGTCATCTCAACGAATTTAGATGGTTCCCTATTTAACGTGTATGTAGTTGTCTCTAATGCATAACCCCAAAACGATAGCGGTAAATCAGTAAGAGACATCATAGATCGCACCATATCTAGTAAAGTGCGATTACGACGTTCGGACACACCATTACGCTGTGGTGTTCCAGGTGGCGTGAGTTGTGAAACTATTCCGCATTGTTTCAAATGAAGACCAAACTCGTAACTCAAATATTCTCCTCCACGATCAGATCGTAGAAACTTTATTTTCTTGTTACGATGATTTTCCACTTCACTCTAAAATTCTTTGAACTTTTCAAATGTTTCAGACTTATGTTTCATCAAGTAGATAAACACATATCTGCTCATTCATCTGTGAAGGTCGGAAAATAACGATACCCGCCGCGAGCCTCAACACTCATCGGACCGCATACATCAGTATGTATTATTTCCAATAAGTCAGTTGCTCGCCCATTGTTCCGGAGAACGAAGTCTTAGTCATCTTCCCCATGAGGCATGGTTCACAAGCATCAAGTGATCCATAATCAAGTGATTCCAAAAGCCCATCAGCATGGAGTTTCTTCATGCGCTTTACACCAATATGACCTAAATGGCAGTGCCACAAATAAGTTGCACTATCATTATTAACTTTGCATCTTTTGGCTTCAATATTATAAATATGTGTATCACTACGATCGAGATTCAATAAACCATTCACCTTGGGTGTATGACCACAGAAGGTTTTATTCATGTAAATAGAATAACAATTATTCTTTGACTTAAATGAATAACCGTATTGCAATAAACATGATCCAATCATATTATGCTTAGCGCAAACACCAAATAACATTTATTTTAGGTTCAACACTAATCCCGAAGGTAAAGGGAGTGTGCGATGGTGATCTTATCAACCTTGGAATTACTTCCAACACACATCATCACCTCGCCCTCAACTAGTCTTTGTTTATTTTGCAACTACCGTTTTGAGTTACTACTTTTAGCAACTGAACCAATATCAAATACTGAGGGGTTTGCTATAAACACTAGTAAAGTACACATCAATAACATGTATATCAAATATACCTTTGTTCACTTTGCCCTCCTTCTTATCCTCCAAGTATCTAGGGCAGTTCCACTTCCTGTGACCATTTCCTTTGCAGCACAAGCACTCAGTTTCAGGCTTGGGTCTAGCTTTGGGCTTCTTCATGGGAGTGGCAACTTGCTTGCCATTATTCTTGAAGTTCCTTTTCTTTCCCTTGCCCTTTTACTTGAAACTAGTGGTCTTGTCAACCATCAACACTTGATGCTTTTCTTGATTTCTACCTTCGCCGATTTCAGCATCACGAAGAGCTTGGGAATCGTTTCCGTTATCCCTTGCATATTATAGTTCATCACGAAGTTCTAGTAACTTGGTGATAGTGACTAGAGAACTCTGTCAATCACTACCTTATCTGGAAGATTAACTCCCACTTGATTCAAGTGATTGTAGCACTCAGACAATCTGAGCACATGCTCACTGGTTGAGTTATTCTCCTCCATCTTGTAGGCAAAGTACTTGTCAGAGGTCTCATACCTCTCGACTCGGCCATGAGTCTAAAATACCAATTTCAGCTCTTGGAACATCTTATATGCTCCGTGGCGTTCAAAACGTTTTTGACGTCCTCGTTCTAAGCCGTAAAGCATGGTGCACTAAACTATCAAGTAGTCATCATACCAAGCTTTGTCAAACGTTCATAACGTCTGTATCTGCTCCTGCAATAGGTCCGTCACCTAGCGGTGCATCAAGGACATAATACTTCTGTGCAGCAATGAGGATAACCCTCAAATCACGGGGCTAGTCCGCATCATTGCTACTAACATCTTTCAACTTATTTTTCTCTAGGAACATATCAAAAATAAATGGGGAGCTACATCGCAAGCTATTGATCTACAACATAGATATGCAAATACTATCAGGACTAAGTTCATGATAAATTAAAGTTCAATTAATCAAATTACTTAAGAACTCCCACTTAGATAGACATCTCTCTAATCATCTAAGTGATCACGTGATCCATATCAACTAAACCATGTCCGAACATCACGTGAGATGGAGTAGTTTTCAATGGTGAACATCACTATGTTGATCATATCTACTATATGATTCACGCTCGACCTTTCGGTCTCAGTGTTCCGAGGCCATATCTGCATATGCTAGGCTCGTCAAGTTTAATCCGAGTATTCCGCATGTGCAAAATTGGCTTGCACCCGTTGTATGTGAACATAGAGCTTATCACACCCGATCATCAGATGGTGTCTCGGCACGACAAACTGTTGCAACGGTGCATACTCAGGGAGAACACTTATACCTTGAAATTTCGTGAGAGATCATCTTATAATGCTACCGCTGAACTAAGCAAATAAGAAGCATAGAGGATAAACATTACATGGAATCAATATAAGTGATATGATATGGCCATCATCATCTTGTGCCTTTCATCTCCATCTCCAAAGCACCATCATGATCACCATCGTCACCGACTTGACACCTTGATCTACATCGAAGCATCGTTGTCATCTCGCCAACTATTGCTTCTACGACTATCGCTACCGCTTAGTGATAAAGTAAAGCAATTACATGGCGATTGCATTTCATACAATAAAGCGACAACCATATGGCTCCTTCCAGTTGCCGATAACTGTGTTACAAAACATGATCATCTCATACAATAAAATTTAGCATCATGTCTTGACCATATCTCATCACAACATGCCCAGCAAAAATAAGTTAGACGTCTTCTACTTTGTTGTTGCAAGTTTTACGTGGCTGCTACGGGCTGAGCAAGAACCGTGCTTACCTACGCATCAAAAACCACAACGTGATATAGTGATTGCTTTTTGATCTTCAGAAAGAACCCTATTCATTGAATCTGATTCAACTAAAGTTGGAGAAACTGACACCCACCAGCCACCTGTGTGCGAAGCACGTCGGTAGTACCTGTCTCACGTAAGCGTACGCGTAATGTCGGTCTGGGCCGTTTCATCCAACAATACCACCGAATCAAGAATCAACTAGTGACGGCAAGCAATATGTATATACCCACGCCCACAACTCCTTTATGTTCTACTCGTGCATATAACATCTACGCATAAACTTGGCTCAGATGCCACTATTGGGAAACGTAGTAATTTCAAAAAAAAATCCTACGCACACGCAAGATCTTGGTGATGCATAGCAACGAGAGGGAAGAGTGTTGTCCACGTACCCTCATAGACCGCAGGCGGAATCGTTATGACAACGCGGTTGATGTAGTCATACGTCTTCAGGATCGACCGATCCTAGTACCAAAAGTATAACACCTCCGCGATCTACACACGTTCGGCTCGGTGACTTCCCACGAACTCATGATCCAGCAGAGTGTCGAGGGAGAGCTTTGTCAGTACGACGGCGTGATGACGGTGATGATGAAGCTACCGGTGCAGGGCTTCGCCTAAGCACTATGACGATATGACTGAGGTGGATTATGATGGAGGGGGGCACCTCACACGGCTAAAAGATCAATGATCAACTTGTGTCTATGGGGTGCCCCCTCCCCCGTATATAAAGGAGTGGAGGAGGGGGAGGGCCGGCCCTTCTACTATGGTGCGCCCTGGGGAGTCCTACTCCCACCGGGAGTAGGATTCCCCCCTTTCCAAGTAGTAGGAGTAGGAGAGAAGGAAGGGGAAGAGAGAAGAGAAGGAAGGAGGGGGCGCCGCCCCTCCCCTAGTCCAATTCAGACTAGGCCTTGGGGGGCCTGCCCTAGGCAGCCCCTCTCTCTCTCTCTCCTAAAGCCCAATAAGGCCCATATACTCCCCGGCGAATTCCTGTAACTCTCCGGTACTCCGATAAATACCCGAATCACTCAGAACCTTTCCGATGTCCGAATATAGCCTTCCAATATATCGATCTTTACGTCTCGAACATTTTGAGACTCCTCGTCATGTCCCTGATCTCATCTGGGACTCCAAACAACCTTCAGTACATCAAAACACATAAACTCATAATACGGATCGTCACCGAACGTTACGCGTGCGGACCCTATGGGTTCGAGAACTATGTAGACATGACCGAGACTCATCTCCGGTCAATAACCAACAATGGAACCTGGATGCTCATATTGGCTCCTACATATTCTACGAAGATCTTTATCGGTCAAACCTTATAACAACATACATTGTTCTCTTTGTCATCGGTATGTTACTTGCCCGAGATTCGATCGTCGGTATCTCAATACCTAGTTCAATCTCATTACCGGCAAGTCTCTTTACTCATTCCGTAATGCATCATCCTGCAACTAACTCATTAGTTACATTGCTTGCAAGGCTTATATTGATGTGCATTACCGAGAGGGCCCAGAGATACCTCTCCGACAATCGGAGTGACAAATCCTAATCTTGATCTATGCCAACTCAACAAGTACCATCGGAGACACCTGTAGAGCACCTTTATAATCACCCAGTTACGTTGTGACGTTTGGTAGCACACAAAGTGTTCCTCCGGTATTCGGGAGTTGCATAATCTCATAGTCATAGGAACATGTATAAGTCATGAAGAAAGCAATAACAACAAACTAAACGATCATCATGCTAAGCTAACGGATGGGTCAAGTCAACCACATCATTCTATAATGATGTGATCCCGTTAATCAAATGACAACTCATGTCTATGCCTAGGAAACTTAACCATCTTTGATTCAACGAGCTAGTCAAGTAGAGGCATACTAGTGACACTCTCTTTATCTATGTATTCACACATGTACTATGGTTCCGGTTAATACAATTCTAGCATGAATAATAAACATTTATCATGATATAAGGAAATACAAATAACAACTTTATTATTGCCTCTAGGGCATATTTCCTTCAGGCGTTGTCTCCTTCGTCTCCAACACCGCCCACACCACGTCCGGCTCCCCTGCCAGGTCAGGCTCCCGGTGCCAACACTTGGACCGGCATGTTGCAGGCCTGGCCCATGCCGTGGCATGCGCCCGGTGCCGGCGTGCTTGGCCCCCGGCCTGGCGTTCTGCACCAGCAGGCGTTCTTCACCTACGGGACGCCGGGCGCCAGCTCCAGCACAGCGCCGCCGCCACCGTCGCCCTATGGGTACGGTGCCTACACCTTCATCCTCCCCAGCTTCACCTACGTCTCGCCAGGTGCCAGCTCCAGCGCGGAGCCACCGCCGCCCCAACCATGGGACACGGGTGGGCTGGAGACGACGCTTCAGGCCGCGCACACGTCACCGCCGCCGCCCTCGAGCACCTCAGACTGGTACATGGACTCCGGGGCGTCTTCACACTAGACATCAAACCTTGGTAATCTCCATTCCCTTTGTCCTTCCTTCCCTCCCTGTGACATTATTGTCGGCAATGGCGGCCGCATGCCGATCACGCACACTGGGCTCGGCTCGCTGATTGCCAACAACTCCTCTCTCGACCTACACAACGTCCTTCTTTCTCCCTCCATCATCACTAATCTCCCCTCAGTTCGTCGTCTTACTCGCGACAACCCTGTTTCTGTTTAATTTGACACCTTTGGGTTTTCTGTCAAGGATATCCGCACCCGCCTCGTGATCCTTCGGTGTGATTCGACGGGCGATCTGTACCCTGTGCGCCCCAACCCCGCCGTTCCCCATGGCAGTCACTTTGTTGGCGCTGCGACCACGAAGCTATGGCACAGCCGTCTCTGGCACCCCGGCGGGGAGGCGCTTCGCCGTGCTCTGCATCATCTCCCATTCAGCTACGCGCCATCCACTCCACACTCCTGCACCGCATGTCGCCTCAGCAAGCATACACGACTGCCATTCTCCACTAGCACGATGCCTAGCTATTTTCCTTTCCAGTTACTTCATCTTGATGTTTGAACCTCTCCCATTATTAGCATCTCAGGCTTTGAATACTATCTGGTTGTAATTGATAGCTGCACTCATTATGTTTGGACGTTCCCTCTTTGCCACAAAACTGACATTATTTGCGTTCTCTTTGAATTTTATGCCTACGTCTAGACTCAGTTTGAGCACCCCATCCTTGCTCTCCAGACCGACAATGGGCGCGAATTCGATAACCTCGCTGTCCACTCGCTCCTCTCCAAGCACGGTACCGTGATACGTCTCCAACGTATCTATAACTTTTGATTGCTCCATGCTATATTATCTACTGTTTTGGGCAATATTGGGCTTTATTATCCACTTTTATATTATTTTTTGGGACTAACCTATTAACCGAAGGCCCAGCCCAGATTTGTTGTTTTTTGTGCCTATTTCAGTGTTTCGAAGAAAAGGAATATCAAACGGAGTCGAAATGGAATGAAATTAACTGGAGAAGTTATTTTTGGAAGGAAAGCTACCAGATGGACTTGGACCCCACGTCAGGAGCAAAGTGAGGTGCTCACGAGGGTGGGGGTCCGCCCACCCCCCCTAGGGTGCACCCCCTACCTCGTGGGGCCCCCGAAGCTCCACCGACGTACTCCCTGCACCCATGTATACCTACGTACCCTAAAACTTCCAAAACAGAGCTTAGATCGGGAGTTCCGCCTCCGCAAGCCTCTGTAGCCACCAAAAGTCAATCAGGACCCTGTTCCGGCACCCTGCCGGAGGGGGGAACCCTCACTGGTGGCCATCTTCATCATCCTGGCGCTCTCCATGATGAGGAGGGAGTAGTTCACCCTCGGGGCTGAGGGTATGTACTAGTAGCTATGTGTTCGATCTCTCTCTCTCTCTCTCTCTCTCGTGTTCTTGATTTGGCACGATCTTGATGTATCGCGAGCTTTGCTATTATAGTTGGATCTTATGTTTCTTCTCCCCCTCTACTCTCTTGTAATGGATTGAGTTTCCCCTTTGAAGTTATTTTATCGGATTGAGTCTTTAAAGATTTGAGAACACTTGATGTATGTCTTGCGTGGGATAACCGTGGTGACAATGGGTTATTCTATTGATTCACTTGATGTATGTTTTGGTGATCAACTTGCGGGTTCCGTGACCTTGGGAACCTATGCATAGGGGTAGGCACACGTTTTCGTCGCGATTCTCCGGTAGAAACTTTGGGGCACTCTTTGAGGTTCTATGTGTTGGTTCGAATAAATGAATTGAGATTGTGTGATGCATATCGTATAATCATGCCCACGGATACTTGAGGTGACAATGGAGTATCTAGGTGACATTAGGGTTTTGGTTGATTTGTGTCTTAAGGTGTTATTCTAGTATGAAGTCTAGGCCTGTTTGTGACACTTATAGGAATAGCCCAACGGATTGATTGGAAAGAATAAATTTGAGGTGGTTTCATACCCTACCATAATCTCTTTGTTTGTTCTCCGCAATTAGTGACTTTGGAGTGACTCTTTGGTGCATGTTGAGGGATAGTTATGTGATCCAATTATGTTATCATTATTGAGAGAACTTGCACTAGTGAAAGTATGAACCCTAGGCCTTGTTTCCTAGCATTGCAATACCGTTTGTGCTCACTTTTACCACTTGTTACCTTGCTGTTTTTATATTTTGAGTTTACAAAAACCTATACCTACCATCCATATTGCACTTGTATCACCATCTCTTCGCCGAACTAGTGCACCTATACAATTTACCATTGTATTGGGTGTGTTGGGGACACAAGAGACTCTTTGCTATTTGGTTGCAGGGTTGCTTGAGAGAGACCATCTTCATCCTACGCCTCCTACAGATTGATAAACCTTAGGTCATCCACTTGAGGGAAATTTGCTACTGTCCTACAAACCTCTGCACTTGGAGGCCCAACAACGTCTACAAGAAAACTAAAAAATGGAATTGAGTTTGTCTCATACGCTTCACCTTTTTAATATCTTTCGTGAGTATGATGGAAAGGAAAATTGTGCCAAAGTGTTAGAAGAAGAATGCATTAAATTGTTTGGCACTAAATATTTGAATGATGAGCATGATTGCAATGTTGTTAGTACGAATTCTTTGAATATCCATGATGCTAATGATGATTGCACTAGTTATGATGAAAATGTCTCCTATAAACATGTCAATTTTGTGGAGTGCATTGGGTTTGTAAGTACACACCAAATAGGGAAGATAGATATTGCAAGAGGCATAAGTACTTAGAAACCAAATTGTTGCAAGAAGAGCTAGATGAATGTGCTGAAAGATTCAATATTTTTCACGCCCCTTTTGAACTTTGCAATGAACATGGTCATTTAAAGCTCCAATGCTATTTGTTTCATGATCAAGTCATGTCCAAATATTGTGATAATTTGATTACCCTTGAGCATCGTAAAGAGCTTAGTCTTCTTTTGGGTTATGAAGAAATGAAACATATAACTGAGGGTATTCCAAAATTTAATCTCGATAAATTTCTTGATTTTGATCTAGAGAAGATTTATATGTATAGTGCGGTGAATTGCATTGAAAATCCTTATATTGCCAATTACATAAAGAAAAGAAAACAAATAGAGGATGAAGAGAATACTAATGAAAGGGAAGAGACTTCCCAATATCCTCCTATTATTTCTTATGATGAATCAGGTAATTAACGAGGGGGAGCCTTCTATTCAACCAATCTAATTAATAAGGAGCTCCAAAAAGAGGATTGAACCCACACATGATGTGGTGAAGAAGAAGAAAAGAAAAAGGAAGAGAGGTAAAAAGGTATCTCTCCCAAATAAGGTTGCTCCTATTATTGTTATGCCTCATGAAAATGAAGATGATACACTTGATGATGATGATCTCATTATGCCTATTGCTTGTTGTGATGATTATGATTGGGAAGATAATGATACTTCTTATGATCTTGAAAATCTTTTTGGCACTTTCTTGGGAGAATATAATAATTGATATACTATTGGTGCTATCCATGCTATTAATGATGAGAGTGATTATGCTTATGATACGAAAAGGCCCAAGCTTGGGGAAGCTATGTTTGATGAGGATGACATATTTGAGAATATATTTGCAATTAATGCTTGTCTCAAGCTTGGGGATGCTATGTTTAATAATGATGATATTTTTAGCCTGTCAAGTTTTGATATGCAAAGTTGTTATGATGATAGCATGCCTTCTACCTATGATAATTATATTGATGAAAGTGGATTTGGAGAGGTCATGACTTTATTTAGTGATGTATCCACTATTTCGGAAGAGGTTTCAATCCATTATGATGAGAACAAAGTTGCTATTTATGATAATTATTGTGATAAAACTTATGCTATAAAGAGTAGTGATGATTATATTTATAAAACTTGTCATGATTATGAGTACCCTTTCTCTGAACATTACTCCTTTAATGTGGAAACAATTTATAGTATTCAAGTCTCTTATGATACTCCCACTATTCCGAATGAGAAGAATTTTGCTTATGTGGAGAGTAATAAAATTTCTATGCAAGTAGATCATGAAAAGAATGCTTTAGGTGCTGGTTATATTGTTGAATTCATTCATGATGCTACTGAAAATTATTATGAGGGAGGAATATATGCTTGTAGGAATTGCAATAATATCAAGTCTCCTCTCTATGTGCTTAAAGTTTTGAAGTTATGCTTGTTATGCCTTCCTATGCTAGTTGATTATTGTTCCCATAAATTGTTTGCTCACAAAATCCCTATGCATAGGAAGTGGGTTAGACTTAAATGTGCTAGTCATATTCTTCATGATTCTCTCTTTATGTTTCAATTCCTATCTTTTATGTGAGCATCACTGAAATCATCATGCCTAGCTAGGGGCGTTAAATGATAGCGCTTGTTGGGAGGCAACCCAATTTTATTTTAGTTTCTTGCTTTTTGGTTCTGTTTAGGAATAAATAATCAATCTAGCTTCTGTTTAGATGTGGTTTTGTGTTTGAATTAGTGTTTGTGCCAAGTAGAACCTTTGGGAAGACTTGGGTGAAGTCTTTATGATCATGCTGTAAAAAACAGAAACTTTAGCGCTCACGAGATTTGCTTCAACTTTTTACTGGAGAGTGCTATTTAGTTTATTATTTTTTAAGATGATTACTAGACAAATTCCTCAGGTCCACCAATTTATTTTAGAATTTTTTGAGTTCCATAAGTTTGCGTTAGTTACAGATTACTACAGACTGTTCTGTTTTTGACAGATTCTGTTTTTCATGTGTTGTTTGCTTATTTTGATGAATCTATGGCTAGTAAAATAGTTTACAAACAATAGAGAAGTTGGTATACAGTAGTTTTAACACCAATATAAATAAAGAATGAGTTCATTACAGTACCTTGAAGTGGTGTTTTGTTTTCTTTCGCTAACGGAGCTCACGAGTTTTCTGTTAAGTTTTGTGTTGTGAAGTTTTCAAGTTTTGGGTAAAGATTCGATGGACTATGGAATAAGGAGTGGCAAGAGCCTAAGCTTGGGGATGCCCAAGGCACCCCAAGGTAATATTCAAGGATAACCAAGAGCATAAGCTTGGGTATTCCCCGGAAGGCATCCCCTCTTTCGTCTTCGTTCATCGGTAACTTTACTTGGAGCTATATTTTTATTCACCACATGATATGTGTTTTGCTTGGAGCGTAATTTTATTTTCTTTAGATTTTATTGCTGTTTAAATAAAGTACCAAGATCTGAAATTCTTAAATGTGAGATTCTTCACATAGTTGCATAATTATTCGACTACTCATTGATCTTCACTTATATCTTTCGGAGTAGTTTGTTGTTTGCTCTAGTGCTTCACTTATATCTTTTAGAGCACAATGGTGGTTTTATTTTGAAGAAATAGATGAACTCGCATGCTTCACTTAGATTATTTTGAGAGTCTTAAATAGCGGTAATTTGCTTAATAATCCTAATATGCTAAGCATACAAGATTTGTAAGAATTCTTATGAGTGTGTTGAATACTATGAGAAGTTAGATGCTTGATAATTGTTTTGAGATATGAAGATGGTGATATTAGAGTCATGCTAGTTGAGTAGTCGTGAATTTGAGGAATACTTGTGTTAAAGTTTGTGATTCTCGTAGCATGCATGTATGGTGAACCGTTATGTGATGAAGTCAGAGCATGATTTATTTATTGATTGTCTTCCTTATGAGAAGCGGTCGGGGACGAGCGATGGTCTTTTCCTACCAATCTATCCCCCTAGGAGCATGCGCGTAATACTTTGCTTTGATAACTTCTAGACTTTTGCAATAAGTATATGAGTTCTTTATGACTAATGTTGAGTCCATGGATTATACACACTTTTCTTCCTTCCACCATTGCTAGCCTCTCTAATACTGCGCGCTTTTCGCCATATACCTTCCTCAAAACAGCCACCATACCTACCTATCATGGCATTTCCATAGCCATTCTGAGATATATTGCCATGCAACTTACCACCGTTCCGTTTATTATGACACGCTCCATCATTGTCATATTGCTTTGCATGATCATGTAGTTGACATTGTATTTGTGGCAAAGCCACCGTTCATAATTCTTTCATACATGTCACTCTCGATTCATTGCATATCCCGGTACACCGCCGGAGGCATTCATATAGAGTCATATTTTGTTCTAAGTATCGAGTTGTAATTCATGAGTTGTAAGTAAATAAAAGTGTGATGATCATCATTATTAGAGCATTGTCCCAGTGAGGAAAGGATGATGGAGACTATGATTCCCCCACAAGTCGGGATGAGACTCCGGACGAAAAATAAAAAAAGAGAAAGAAGAAAAGAAAAAAAGAGGCCATAAAAAAAGAGAAAGGCCCAAATAAAAAAAATAAAAAAAATAAAAAAATGAGAGAAAAAGAGAGAAGGGACAATGCTACTATCCTTTTACCACACTTGTGCTTCAAAGTAGCACCATGATCTTCATGATAGAGAGTCTCCTATGATATCACTTTCATATACTAGTGGGAATTTTTCATTATAGAACTTGGCTTGTATATTCCAATGATGGGCTTCCTCAAAATTCCCTAGGTCTTCGTGAGCAAGCGAGTTGGATGCACACCCACTTAGTTTCTTTTATTGAGCTTTCATATACTTATAGCTCTAGTGCATCCGTTGCATGGCAATCCCTACTCACTCACATTGATATCTATTGATGGGCATCTCCATAGCCCGTCGATACACCTAGTTGATGTGAGACTATCTTCTCCTTGTTGTGTTCTCCACAACCACCATTCTATTCCACCTATAGTGCTATGTCCATGGCTCACGCTCATGTATTGCGTGAAGATTGAAAAAGTTTTGAGAATGTCAAAAGTATGAAACAATTGTTTGGCTTGTCATCGGGGTTGTGCATGATTTAAATACTTTGTGTGGTGAAGATAGAGCATAGCCAGACTATATGATTTTGTAGGGATAACTTTCTTTGGCCATGTTATTTTGAGAAGACATAATTGCTTTGTTAGTATGCTTGAAATATTATTATTTTCATGTCAATATGAACTTTTATCTTGAATCTTATGGATCTGAATATTCATATCACGATTAAGAAGAATTACATTGAAATTATGCCAACTAGCATTCCACACCAAAAACTATCTTTTTTATCATTTACCTACTCAAGGACGAGCAGGAATTAAGCTTGGGGATGCTTGATATGTCTCCAACGTATCTATAATTTTTTATTGCTCCATGCTATATTATCTACTGTTTTGGGCAATATTGGGCTTTATTATCCACTTTTATATTATTTTTGGGACTAACCTATTAACCGGAGGCCCAGCCCAGATTTGCTGTTTTTTTTGCCTATTTCAGTGTTTCGAAGAAAAGGAATATCAAACAGAGTCGAAACGGAACGAAATCAACTAGAGAAGTTATTTTTGGAAGGAAAGCTACCAGATGGACTTGGACCCCACGTCAGGAGCAAAGTGAGGTGCTCACGAGGGTGGGGGGCGCGCCCACCCCCCTAGGGCGCGCCCCCCTGCCTCATGGGGCCCCCCGAAGCTCCACCGACGTACTCCCTGCACCCATATATACCTACGTACCCTAAAACTTCCAGAACAGAGATTAGATCGGGAGTTCCGCCGCCGCAAGCCTCTGTAGCCACCAAAACTCAATCGGGACCCTATTCCGGCACCCTACCGGAGGGGGGAACCCTCACCGGTGGCCATCTTCATCATCCCGGCGCTCTCCATGATGAGGAGGGAGTAGTTCACCCTCGGGGCTGAGGGTATGTACCAGTAGCTATGTGTTTGATCTCTCTCTCTCTCTCGTGTTCTTGATTTGGCACGATCTTGATGTATCGCGAGCTTTGCTATTATAGTTGGATCTTATGTTTCTTCTCCCCCTCTACTCTCTTGTAATGGATTGAGTTTCCCCTTTGAAGTTATTTTATCGAATTGAGTCCTTAAAGATTTGAGAACACTTGATGTATGTCTTGCATGGGATAACCATGGTGACAATGGGTTATTTTATTGATTCACTTGATGTATGTTTTGGTGATCAACTTGCGGGTTCCGTGACCTTGGGAACCTATGCATAGGGGTTGGCACACATTTTCGTCGTGATTCTCCGGTAGAAACTTTGGGGCACTCTTTGAGGTTCTATGTGTTGGTTCGAATAGATGAATTGAGATTGTGTGATGCATATCGTATAATCATGCCCACGGATACTTGAGGTGACAATGGAGTATCTAGATGACATTAGGGTTTTGGTTGATTTGTGTCTTAAGGTGTTATTCTAGTACGAACTCTAGGGCTGTTTGTGACACTTATAGGAATAGCCCAACGGATTGATTGGAAAGAATAACTCTGAGGTGGTTTCGTACCCTACCATAATCTCTTCGTTTGTTCTCCGCTATTAGTGACTTTGGAGTGACTCTTTGTTGCATGTTGAGGGATAGTTATGTGATCCAATTATGTTATCATTTGTTGAGAGAACTTGCACTAGTGAAAGTATGAACCCTAGGCCTTGTTTCCTAGCATTGCAATACCGTTTGTGCTCACTTTTACCACTTGTTACCTTGCTGTTTTTATATTTTGAGTTTACAAAAACCTATATCTACCATCCATATTGCACTTGTATCACCATCTCTTCGCCGAACTAGTGCACCTATACAATTTACCATTGTATTGGGTGTGTTGGGGACACAAGAGACTCTTTGCTATTTGGTTGCAGGGTTGCTTGAGAGAGACCATCTTCATCCTACGCCTCCTACGGATTGATAAACCGTAGGCCATCCACTTGAGAGAAATTGTCTACTATCCTACAAACCTCTGCACTTGGAGGCCCAACAACGTCTACAAGAAGAAGGTTGTGTAGTAGACATCACACCGTCCTGCGCCTGACATGCCCATACACCAGCCAACAAAATGGCAAAGCAGAGCGCGTCCCCCTCACTCTGAACGAGAGTGTCCATGCACTCCTTTTCCATGCCTCCCTTCCACCACGCTTCTGGGATGAAGCTCTTGCCACTGCAACGCTCCTCCCCATCTACAAGCCCTACGCCACGAGCTCGCCTCGCACGCCGCATGAACTCCTCCTCGGCACGCTTCCGGACTACTCCATTCTACGGGTGTTGGCTGCTTGTGCTACCCCAACACCACCTCCACCTCGCGCCACAAGCTCGATCACCGCTTGAAAGTGCAACTATCCCTAGGTGGTTTTGGTAATTCATAACAACATATAGCTCATTGAGCTAATGCTATTCCAAGATGGTTATTTCAGGAAAGCTCAATGATTGGCATGGCATGGATGTGAAAGTGGAACCCTCAAAATGCTAAGGACAAAGGACTGGCTCAAGCTCAAAAGCTCAAGACTCTTCATTTTATATTTTAGTGATCCAAGATCACATTGAGTCTTTAGGAAAAGCCAATACTATCAAGGAGGGATGAGGTGTTGCTTAATGAGCCTCTTGCTTCATGTGCTTAATGATATGCTCCAAAACCCTCAACTACTTTCCCATATCCACATATGACCTAAACCCTAAGCCAAACTCGGTCCTACCGATTCTTTCTATCCAGCGCCACCGAGTTTCACTTGTCATAAGCCACTGCCAAACCCTAGCAATTCAGTTCTACCGATAGGGATCTCGGTCTCACCGAGATGGGATTGCAAACTCTCTGTTTCCCTTTCGTAACTTTTCGGTCTCACCGAAAGAGTGGATCGGTCCCACTGAGATTGCAATGTAAATTCAGTGTTTCCTTTTTTTAACTTTTCGGTCTCACCGAAAGAGCAAATCGGTCCCACCGAGTTTGCCTGACCAACTCTCTGGTTAGCTAATTACCAAATTCGGTCTCACCGAGTTTCTGTAATCGGTCTCACCGAGATTACGTTATGCCCAAACCCTAACCATATCGGTCCTACCGAGTTGCATGTCAGTCCCATCAAAAATCTCTAACGGTCACTAGGTTTACCTTTTCGGTCCGACCGAGTTTGTTGATTCGGTCCCACCGAGATTGGAAAACTGTGTGTAACGGTTGGATTTTGTGTGGAGGCTATATATACCCCTCCACCTCCTCTTCATTCGTGGAGAGAGCCATCAGAACACATACACAATTCCAACTCATATGTTCTGAGAGAGAACCACCTACTCATGTGTTGAGACCAAGATATTCCATTCCTACCATATGAATCTTGATCTCTAGCCTTCCCCAAGTTGCTTTCCACTCAAATCTTCTTTCCACAAAATCCAAATCCTATGAGAGAGAGTTGAGTGTTGGGGAGACTATCATTTGAAGCACAAGAGCAAGGAGTTCATTACCTACACACCATTTGTTACTTCTTGGAGATGGCCATGGTGGGATAGATAAGGTTGCTTCTTCGTGGACCCTTTGTGGGTGGTTGCTTCTTCGTGGACCCTTCGTGGGTGGAGCCCTCCGTGGACTCGCGCAACCGTTACCCTTTGTGGGTGGAGCCCTTCGTGGACTCGCGCAACTGTAACACCCCGGATGTAACTTTCCCTATTTGTACTCCAACTCTTGCCGTTTCCGGCATTAAGTTATATTTATTTCTCGGGTTCGGGTCTTTGTCTCCATGTGTTGTTTTCTTTTTCATGCATCTCATATCATGTCATCATGTGCATTGCATTTGCATACGTGTTCGCTTCATGCATCCGAGCATTTTCCCCGTTGTCCGTTTTGCATTCCGGCGTTTCGTTCCCCTCCGGTGGTCATTTCTAGCTTTATTTCGTGTTTGGGGATTAAACATTTCCGGATTGGACCGAGACTTGCCAAGCGGCCTTGGTTTACTACCGGTAGACCGCCTGTCAAGTTTCGTATCATTTGGACTTCGTTTGATACTCCAACGGTTAACCGAGGGACCGAAAAGGCCTCATGTGTGTTGCAGCCCAACACCCCTCCATTTTGGCCCAAAACCCACCAAACTCTGCTCCATGTCCTAGAGCGTTCGATCACGATCGCGTGGCCGAAAACCGCACCTCATTTGGAGTCTCCTAGCTCCCTCTATGCCTATATATACACCCCTCCATTTTCGGATCTCTCCCTCTCGCCGAAACCCTAAAACTCTCTCCCGCCGCCGCCGGACATGTCCGCGCCAGGCTGGACAACGTCCGGATCGCACCCGCCGCCGCCCGCAGCCACTCGCGGGGCGCCACGTGGCAGCCGGCCGCCGCCGCCGCCGCGGCCCG
>NC_057803.1:572550025-572706709 GCF_018294505.1 Triticum aestivum | reverse complement strand
AACACCGCCGCCCGCCGCCTCCTCGTTGCTCCGGCGAGCCCCGCCTCCTCCCCGACGCCGGCGCCGTCCAGCCGGTCCGGCGACCTCGCCCCGCCGTCCGTTTCTTCTCCGGCGACGGTCGTCATCGGAAATCGCGCCGCCGCTACAGTGTTCGGGCCCGGATCTCACATCTGATTTTTTTCCTAACCCTAGGTCGTTTTTTTTCACCAAGTCCCAGAATTTTCAGCTCATATGCTCCTGTTCGAGGCCCCGTAACTTTGCTTCCGTAGCTCCGATTCATGCATATAGTATATCAAAATGTTCACCTCGACGAGTACATCATTTCATTCCATTGCATCATTTTCATTTGAGCTCATCTTGATGCCCAAAATGCTGTTAGAAGGAGGCTTCGTGAGTTAATTGTCAGATCTGCTAGTTCATCTTAGACTTTTGTCATTTTTGCCATGATTATTGTGTGCATGCTATGCGTGTGAGTCCTTCATATGTTTTGCTAAGCATTTTGTCTTATTTCCAAAGGTGCAACTCATGCATTTTTAGGATGTGTGTGGTGACTTGTGCAAGCTTGCAAAGTGAGGCACCCGGGAAATCTGTTTTCAGAGACTTAGTTGTTTTCACTAAGTCTGGGATTATTTAGTTTATGATGCCATATGTTCAGTTTGTTTCCTAGTGATCCGTGCCTCTTTTGAGGATGATCAGTAAAGGAGTTTTGTTAATCATGTTATGCTCTATCCATCCATGTCTTTGTTTGCAATTATGGAGCATCCTAGCTTGAGTCAATCGAGCTCTACTTTTGCTTCGTTGTGAATCTGGGCAGATCGTCAACTCGTTTGCGATTTTGCCGATGCTATTGTAGTTGATCCGTGCATGCCATGCCATTGATCTTGCCATGTCTAGCTAGTATTTTTGTGCCTTCTTAATGGATGTATGCTTGCCTTGCCATGACTTGCACCGTAGTGAGTGCATCGAGCTCGTTTACATGCCTTCGTGAGTTATATTTCAGCATGACTCAGTTTTCACTAAGTGTGAAAACTGATTGTGTTTTAGCCATGTTCGTGTGCCCGTTAGTATATTTTGTGATCCCTTTTGGCCTCAGGTCACTTTGGGACTTTTGTTAAGCTTGTTGAGTAGCTCCATGCCATGTTCTTACTTGTCTTAATCAGGTCATGTATCATGTTGTTTTGCTGCTCCGAAGAGGGCTTCGTGATCTGAAATTTCAGACTAGTGTTAATTTCACTAAGTCTGGAATCTGTTTTGCAATTGCGTTTTTGCCATGCTTGTTTGGACCTCATAATGGATGAATTGGCCGTGGCTCAGTGCTAGTCTTTTGTTAAGCATCTTGTGGGCATCCCTGCCATGTATTTTGTTGTCATGTTTGGTGGCTGTAGCATGTTCATCTCATTGCATTTAGATGCCTACTTGATGTAAATTGCAGACCGGTGTCATATCTTAAAACGCTTGCCATTTCCAAACCGTAACTCCGATTCCGGCGTTCTTTATATTGTTTTCAAGCGATTTCATCTCATATTTCTAGTGGCACCCTTGGAATTCCAAGTTGAGGCCAGGTTCATGCATTTCCTGTCATATCTTGCATTTTGCATCCCGCGTCACATCCCGCATAGCATATCTTCATTTCATCAGATTGCTTGATCCTTGCACGTGGTTGATTGTGTCCTTGTTGCTTGTTTGTCTTGTTTGGGTAGAGCCGGGAGACGAGTTCGCTACCGAGGAGCCCGTTGAGTTTGCTTGTGAGGATCCAGTCAACTCTGACAACTATGCAGGCAAGATGATCATACCCTCGAAATCACTACTATCTTTGCTATGCTAGTTTGCTCACTCTTGCTATGCCAATGCTACGATGCCTACCTTTTGCTTGTCAGCCTCCCAATTGCCATGTCAAACCTCTAACCCACCTTGTCCTAGCAAACAGTTGATTGGCTATGTTACCGCTTTGCTCAGCCCCTCTTATAGCGTTGCTAGTTGCAGGTGAAGATTGGAGGCCGTTCCTTGTTGGAACATCATTTATTTACTTGTTGGGGATATCATTATATTGCCATGTTATCTTAATGCATCTATATACTTGGTAAAGGGTGGAAGGCTCGGCCTCTCGCCTAGTGTTTTGTTCCACTCTTGCCGCCCTAGTTTCCGTCATATCGGTGTTATGTTCCCGGATTTTGCATTCCTTACGTGGTTGGGTTATAATAGGAACCCCTTGATATTTCGCCTTGTTTAAAGCTTGTCCAAAAATGCTCAACCTTGGTTTTACCATTCGCCACCTAGCCTTTTCTTTCCCTTGGGTTCTGCAGACTCAAGGGTCATCTTATTTACACCCCCGGGCCAGTGCTCCTCTGAGTGTTGGTCCACCTGTCAGCTGCCGGTGGCCACCAGGGGCAACTCTGGGCTGGCCTACCCGTACCTAAGACAATCTGAGTGTGCCCTGAGAAAGAGATATGTGCAGCTCCTATCGGGATTTGTCAGCACATTCGGGCGGTGTTGCTGGTCTTGTTTTAACCTGTCAAAGTGTCTTGAGTTACTGAGATACCGAGTCTGATCGGAACGTCTTGGGAGGAGGTCTATTCCTCCGTTGACCGTGAGAGCTTGTCATGGGCTAAGTTGGGACTCCCCTGCAGGGATTGAACTTTCGAAAGCCGTGCCCGCAGTTATGGGCAAATGGGAATTTGTTAATGTTCGGTTGTAGATAACTTGAACCTTAATTAATTAAAAATGAATCAACTGAGTGTGTTACCGTGATGGCCTCTTCTCGGCGGAGTTCGGGAAGTGGACACGGTGTTGGAGTTATGCTTGCGCAGGTTGTTCCTCTAGATTCTCGCTCGTGCTTTGCCTCCTCTTCTCGCTCTCTTTGGCGTATAAGTTAGCCACCATATATGCTAGTCGCTTGCTGCAGCTCCACATACTTTTGCCTTATCCTTCCTATAAGCTTAAATAGTCTTGATCGCGAGGGTGCGAGATTGCTGAGTCCCTGTGGCTCACAGATACTATAACTCCAGATGCAGGTCCAGGTGATTCCGCTCCAGGTGACGAGTACGAGCTCAAGTGGGAGTTCGACGAGGACTCTCAGCGTTATTATGTTTCCTTTCCCGATGATCAGTAGTGGTGCCTAGTTGGGGTTCAATTCAGGGCCTTGTCGCATGTTGGGTGTTCTTCTATTTTGGCATCATAGTCGGGCCATGAGTGTTTGTATGATGGATGTTATTTATGTACTTTGATGTGACGTGGCGAGTGTAAGCCAACTATGTTCCTCCCCCTTTTTATTATATATTACATGGGATGTTGTAATGATTGCCTGACTTGCAACATTGCTTTCAATGCGGTTATGTCTCTAAGTCGTGCCTCGACACATGGGAGCTATAGCCGCATCGAGGGCGTTATAGCAACCCTTACCCTTTGTGGGTTGAAGTCTCCATCAACGTGGATGTAGGATAGCACCACCTATCCGAACCACGGGAAAAACATCCGTGACTCCAATTGCGTTTGAATTCTCCAAACCCTTCCCTTTACATTCTTGCAAGTTGCATGCTTTACTTTCCGCTGCCAATATACTCTTTGCATGCTTGCTTGAATCGTGTGATGATTGCTTGACTTGTCCTATAATAGCTAAAATCTGCCAAGAACTAAAATTGGGAAAAGGTTAAGTTTTTATTTGGTCAAGTAGTCTAATCACCCCCCCTCTAGACATACTTTCGATCCTACAAGTGGTATCAGAGCTTTGGTCTCCATTTTCTTTGATCTCCATAGCTTTTGGTGGTCATAGCCTTGGTTTCACAACCTAGGAGAGTATGGCGTCTAGCGAGGGAAATTATCACCGTAGAGGTCCTTACTTTGATGGTACTAATTTTTCTAGTTGGAAGCATAAAATGAAAATGCATATTCTTGGACATAACCCTGCCGTTTGGGCTATTGTGTGTGTTGGTTTGCAAGGTGACTTCTTTGATGGGAAAGAACCAAACCATGAAGCTACTGCGGATGAGTTGAAGATGTTGCAATACAATGCTCAAGCTTGTGATATTCTCTTCAACGGATTGTGCCCCGAAGAATTCAACAAAATCAGCCGTCTTGAGAATGCAAAGGAAATTTGGGACACTTTGATTGATATGCACGAAGGTACCGACTCCGTCAAGGAATCCAAGTTGGATGTGCTTCAAAGTCAACTTGACAAGTTCAAAATGAAGGATGGTGAAGGTGTCGCTGAAATGTACTCTAGGCTTGCTCTCATCACAAATGAGATTGCCGGCTTAGGAAGTGAAGAGATGACCGATAGATTCATCATCAAGAAGATTCTAAGAGCCTTGGATGGAAAATATGATACCGTGTTCACATAGATCCAAATGATGCCCAATTACAAAGATCTCAAGCCAACAGAGGTGATTGGAAGAATTGTTGCTCATGAGATGTCACTTAAGGATAAAGAGGAACTTCACAACAAATCAAGTGGTGCCTACAAAGCCTCATGTGAAGCCCCTACATCATCAAGTGAGAAACAAAACTTCAATGAAGAATTGAGCTTAATGGTGAAGAACTTCAACAAGTTCTACAAGAGTAGAAGCAAAGATAGAAGCTTCAAGTCAAGGTCCTACAATGACAAAAGATCTTCTAGTCGAGAGCGAAACTGCTACAGTTGTGGAAGACCCGGACACTATTCCAATGAGTGTACGGCTCCCTACAAGAGAAGAGAAGATTCTCCAAAAAGAAGAAGCAAAGAATCACCACCAAGAGAGAGAAGGAGTAGAGATGATCGTTATGAACGAAGATACTCACGGAGAAGCAAGGATTCGGAAAGGAAGGAAAAATCATCAAGGAGCTACACAAAACGAAGACATCAAGCTCATGTTGGTGAATGGGTATCCGGCTCCGACTCCGACAGCCACTCCGAGAGAAGTTATCACTCCGACTCCGAAGATACTCAAGATGAAGGTGTTGTCGGTCTAGCACTTGTGTCAACCAACTCCTACGACATATTTGACTCACCAAATGAAGGAATTGGAAGATGCTTCATGGCCAAAGGTCCTAAGGTAACACACCCCGAGTATGTTGATTTCAATAGTGATGAAGATGACTTGTTAGGTGATGACTTGCTTGTTGACAACTCTAGTGATGAATACTATGATGAAACGTCAATTAATCATGCTAATCAAGATAAAATGAATGACAATGATAAGGAGAAGATTGAAGCTCTAACTAAAGAACTAAACACTCTTAAGTTAGCTCATGAAACTATCTTCGAAGATCATCGAGAACTTTTAAGAGCTCATGAGAAATTACGCTTTGAAAAGCTCAATCTTGAGCAAGAGCATGAGTTCTTAAAAGCAATCAATGATGATCTCCGCAAGAAAAGTTCTTCTTACATTGCCAAGCGTCTACTCTTATCCACTTACATGCCTCAAGTCAAGTCTAGTAACAAGAACAAGAAAGATTCTTCCTCTAGCAGTAACAATGATCATGCTAAATCCAATATTGTTTCTTCTAGTAGTTCTCTTGATTCCACTAATGATTCTCTTAGCCAAGTTACACTTGAGCAAGAAAATAGCTTATTGAAGGGAATTATAGAGAAAGGAGTGTACAAAAGCCTTTCCGGGAGTAAGCAATTCAAGGAAATTGTGCGCAAGCAAGGAATGCACCAGAAGAATCAAGGTGTTGGTTTTGAACGAAAGTTCAATGCCAACGGAGTTGAGTGGGAAGAAGATCAATACCCCAAGACAAAGTTTGTTCCTCAACAAGAGAAGTATGATACTTCTTTCAAGGGGACACAAGCTCAAGATGATCTTCCACCACAAGACTACAAGCAAAAAGGCAAGGACAAGCTTCAAGAGGAAATTGATGCATTTGAAGAAGCTCCTAAGACCTTAGTCAAGTGGATTCCCAAGACTACTTCAAGTTCCACTTCATCAAGTATGACTACAACTCCAAGGATTCCCATCAAGATGATGTGGATCCAAAAGAAGAAGAATTAGAGAGTTCTTGAGGGTGACTCCGCCAACATACTTCACTCTTATCATTTTGGCAAGAACAAGTGCAATCAACTTCCACATCTTGCACTAGTTCAAGGAGTCACAAACCCTCTTGTTGGTAAGACAAGGGACAAGGTAACCTAAAACTTTTCATGGACATCATCTTGTGTGTGCATCACTCCATGTCTATGGATATCCTTGTTTGTTCCTGATGGGACTAACCCATGTAGGTATTGAAAGTGCAATTCACTCAAATGGATAGCTCCAAGTGATCTACATCAACATTGAGCATCCACATCTTCAACATCTACATGAAGTCATCATCGACAAAACCCGAGGTTAGTTCATCCCTCTAAGGGGGGATATTACATCTAGGGGGAGCTTTACTCTAAGACTTGAGCTAAAGCAACTCTAAAGATGTGAACACAACAATGCTTTATGGAAAAGTGGTAACCCCACTTGAGCTTAAACGATGAGTATGACCTATGATCAAGTGTTCTCACTTGACTCCTAAGTCAATATACTCATATATAGATGACCTTGTCATCGCAAATTGCTTGATAGATGCTAGAATTGTTTGTGCATGCCTTGTCACATATTTCATTTGCCATCTTATTGTGTGAGCATGCTGGTTGCATATTTTACTCATTCAAGGACATCCACTTGTTGTTTTGATTGTTCAGTTTTATTTCCTTTTGCCAAGTGGATGGACAAGAATGCCTAAGAACCTCCTCTAGCTATCTATGCTTTTCTCGTCTCAAACTCTATTCATGCTACATCACAAAATTTGATCAAGTCAGATTCGAACCACTCTGTGTGAGGAGCGCTCGGAGTCCCCGATTCGTCATAGACTTAAACTTCCAAAACCTCTTTATGATTCTCGGTCTGACCGATACCCCACTTTCGGTCCTACCGAGATCATTAAGTTGATCTAGGTTTTCGATCTCGGTGCAACCGATTTGAACCTTTCGGTCACACCGAGTTTCAGTAACTGCTTGCAGTTATGAATCTCGGTGCCCCACCGGGTTGTTCCACTCGGTCACACGAACAGGGTCGGGCTATATATAGTCATGGGCTAAATTTGGAAATTTCTCCGAACCCCTTCGCCCGGGCGATAGCCTGCTCTACCAACATGGTCTCCGGATCGTCTTCTCGCTGCTAGCCGCCTCCAGTCGCTGGTCTCCGTCGCCGTCAACGGAATTCTACCCCGCTGTTGCCGCCGTAGCGAGTCTCCGCCGAACTAGGGTATGGACTCGATCTTTGTGCTATTCTCCAATCCGATTCTTAGCACATTGTGATCATCATGATTCTTGCCACGATTGAAACACTCCTATCCAGTCAATGCGTTCGTAGATTAGGTTTGATTCGAAAATTTTAGGGTTAAGTTTCCGCCGAAACCATCTCGGACCCACCGAGTTGAAAAACTCGGTCCCACCGATATGGCTTATGCCATTGCACAAGTGAGACTCGGTCTGACCGAGAATTACTTATCGATGTGACCGATTTTGGAACTTTGTGAAACCCTAGCAGTCTCGGTGCCATCGAACTGTGACTCGGTCTGACCGAGTTCACTAGTTTAGGTTCCAAAACTGCTTCGGTATCACCGAGTTTAAAAATCGGTAGATCTGAGATGATTTCAGTGGGAAACTAAAACTAAGTTTTTGGATCAATCTTTTGCAAAAATCTCTGTATTTTGTGATGCTCATCTATTCTACCTCATCTATAAACTATTCACAGGGTCAGCAGTCAGCTTGTTCATCATGTCAGATCAGAGTGACAGCCAGAATGTGTCAGAACAGCAAGTGCACATGAGTGAGGGCACTAGTCCCTCCAGTTCTTCTGATGAAGGCAGCAGGAGCACCCCTAGCAATTTGCCAAAAGCTGCCACCAGACAGAGGAAGAAGAGAACCTCAGAATCAGATGATGAGGATTATGTGGAAGAAGAGGAAGCAACTTCAAAGAGAGTAGTGCTTGAGAAGGAACATGGCTCAGCTCAAGGCACAAAGCCAGGGATGAAAGTCAAAAGGCCAGCAGGCAGGCAGCCTATGTCAAAGGCCAGAGCTTCAACTGAGAAGCCCACTCCCATAGATCTAGTTGCTGCTGAAGGCAAGAAAAGGAAGGAAAGGGTGAAGAAGACCGTAGCCAGAGTGCTTGGAAAGGCTTCCATCATGGAAGAGGAAGAGGAAGAAGAGGTTGCTGCACCAGCACCTAAGGCACCCAAGCTGATGGGTGATGCCATAAGATCAGGGTCAACTGCTTCCAAGGCCAAGCCAGCTCTAAAGCCAAAACCAAAGAGAAATACAAGGAGCATACCTGCAGCTGAGAAGAACAAGGCCCCAGTGCCTGAAACTGCAGAAGAAGATGATGAAGAGCAAGTACTCAGAAAACCCAAGCCCAAGATACCAGACCAGAACGATGCTCATCCTGTGGCTGAGGATATGAAGCTCAGGAGAGTCTCAGGGCTGAGGAAGTGGAGAGAAGCAGATCCATATGCTTCAAGGAGAAGAACTGCTGTGGATTACAGGTTTCACACCAAGGAGCAGCAAGATTTTTATGAGACAGTTTTGCTTGACAAGAAGCCAATAGTCTGTGACATGAGATGGGTCGACTGGGAATACATCAAGGACAACGAAGAGTACTACCCTGGAGTGATTGACAGCTGTAGTGCTTGTGGAGTTGCAGACTTTATTGGGCAGAAGCTCACAAAGTGGAATGAGGAGCTAATCATGCAGTTCTACTCCACAGCCCACTTTTATCCAGATGGTAGGATAACTTGGATGTCTGAAGGTACAAGGTACCAATCAACTGTTGAGGAATGGGCAAAGTTGATCAATGCCCCAGAGGAAAATGAAGATGACTTGGATATCTATGCCAAGAAGAAGATGGACCACAACTCTATGTCCAATATGTACAAGGAAATTCCAAATGAAGCTCTTGAAACTTTCAAATTTGGCTCAGTTCATTATCTTCTGTCAGGTCTGCCTACAATCAATTGGATTTTGAGGCACACCCTGTTGCCCAAGTCAGGTGATCACAAGATGATCAGAGGCCATGCAATCAATTTGCTTCATGTATTTGATGTACCTCAGAAGTTCAAGGTGATGAGCCTCATAGTGGAAACTATCAAAAGGACTGCAGCAGATCAGAAGAGGAGTTGCGGATATGCCCCACAAATTCAGGAGCTCATTAACTCCAAGATGGGCACGGGCATATACTTATTGGACAAGGAACACCTGCCCATCCGTCCAGATTTTGAGGACAATCAAGTTGTGATGACTGAGAATGAACCATCATCTGCCCAAGCACAAGCAAAGAAGGAGAAGGCAAGGAAGGAGAAAGCTGCCAAGATGCCAACTCAAGAGGAGGCATCTGAATATTTCTTGAAGACCAAACAAGAGCAGCTTGGTTACCTGATTGCATCCACCCTGCGGATTGAGAAAGGACTAGCCACCCTAACTCAGAACCAGGCAAGCCTAGAGAGAATCATGGAACAAAAGTTCTATGACTTGGATATCAAGGTGACAGAGATTCAGACTGCAGTGGAGCAGCTCCAGGATGACATGCAGGAGAGGAGAGGCAGGACTACAACTGATGCCTTTGCCAGAGTGCCACGAGGTCCGAGGTCGTCTGCAGTGCCAGTTGCTGACACCAGAGCCACCACTTCTGCACCAGCTACAGCCTCAGTTCCACCAGCTGCAGCATCTACTTCAGCTCCAACTCCAGCGTCTACTTCAGCGTCTACAGAAGCCTTCGTCCTTGGAGTGATCCGAACTCCACCACCACCTGAAGATCAAGCCTGACTGTCGATCTAGCACTATGCATTTTCTAGGAACTTTTTGGTAACTTGTTGCCAAAGGGGGAGAAAAATGTATAGATCATAGGCTTTGAGAGAGAGAGAGAGTGTTGCTTTTTTCTCTCTTGCTTTATTTGGTGGTTTTTCGAACTTTGTTTGCTTTTGAGTGCTTGAGATACTACGTCATTATCTGTGAGACATTGATGATCATGTGTTTGATCATAAGCTACACTTAATGTTTGCTTAATGCCATTATCTTATCTATCTTATGTGATCATTCACTATTCTTGGTGATGAGTGCATGTATTTCATTCTTATCATTTTAAGCGCTCCACCAAGATGTATGTGACATGGAAGAGTAACCCATGACTCTAACTCCTTGTGCATTTGCAGTCCAAAGCAAATTTTAAATATGCACAAATTTAGGGGGAGCTCTTACTTGTCACATACTTCTCAAAGCGATGATATATTTCATGCTTATTATCATTTGTCGAAGCTTTGATCTATATGTTGTCATCAATTACCAAAAAGGGGGAGATTGAAAGTGCAACTATCCCTAGGTGGTTTTGGTAATTCATAACAACATATAGCTCATTGAGCTAATGCTATTCCAAGATGGTTATTTCAGGAAAGCTCAATGATTGGCATGGCATGGATGTGAAAGTGGAACCCTCAAAATGCTAAGGACAAAGGATTGGCTCAAGCTCAAAAGCTCAAGACTCTTCATTTTATATTTTAGTGATCCAAGATCACATTGAGTCTTTAGGAAACGCCAATACTATCAAGGAGGGATGAGGTGTTGCTTAATGAGACTCTTGCTTCATGTGCTTAGTGATATGCTCCAAAACCCTCAACTACTTTCCCATATCCACATATGACCTAAAGCCTAAGCCAAACTCGGTCCTACCGATTCTTTCTATCCGGCGCCACCGAGTTTCACTTGTCATAAGCCACTGCCAAACCCTAGCAATTCGGTTCTACCGATAGGGATCTCGGCCTCACCGAGATGGGATTGCAAACTCTCTGTTTCCCTTTCGTAACTTTTCGGTCTCACCGAAAGAGCGGATCGGTCCCACCGAGATTGCAATGTAAATTCAGTGTTTCCTTTTTGTAACTCTTTGGTCTCACCGAAAGAGCAAATCGGTCCCACCGAGTTTGCCTGACCAACTCTCTGGTTAGCTAATTACCAAATTCGGTCTCACCGAGTTTGTGTAATCAGTCTCACCGAGATTACGTTATGCCCAAACCCTAACCATATCGGTCCTACCGAGTTGCATGTCAGTCCCACCGAAAATCTCTAACGGTCACTAGGTTTACCTTTTCGGTCCGACCGAGTTTGTTGATTCGGTCCCACCGAGATTGGAAAATGTGTGTAACGTTTGGATTTTGTGTGGAGGCTATATATACCCCTCCACCTCCTCTTCATTCGTGGAGACAGCCATCAGAACGCATACACAATTCCAACTCATATGTTCTGAGAGAGAACCACCTACTCATGTGTTGAGACCAAGATATTCCATTCCTACCATATGAATCTTGATCTCTAGACTTCCCCAAGTTGCTTTCCACTCAAATCTTCTTTCCACAAAATCCAAATCCTATGAGAGAGAGTTGAGTGTTGGGGAGACTATCATTTGAAGCACAAGAGCAAGGAGTTCATTACCTACACACCATTTGTTACTTCTTGGAGAGTGGTGTCTCCTAGATTGGCTAGGTGTCACTTGGGAGCCTCCGACAAGATTGTGGAGTTGAACCAAGGAGTTTGTAAGGGCAAGGAGATCGCCTACTTCATGAAGATCTACCGCTAGTGAGGCAAGTCCTTTGTGGGCGATGGCCATGGTGGGATAGACAAGGTTGCTTCTTCGTGGACCCTTTGTGGGTGGTTGCTTCTTCGTGGACCCTTCGTGGGTGGAGCCCTCCGTGGACTCGCGCAACCGTTACCCTTTGTGGGTGGAGCCCTTCATGGACTCGCGCAACCATTACCCTTTGTGGGTTGAAGTCTCCATCAACGTGGATGTAGGACAGCACCACCTATCCGAACCACGGGAAAAACATCCGTGTCTCCAATTGCGTTTGAATTCTCCAAACCCTTCCCTTTACATTCTTCCAAGTTGCATGCTTTACTTTCCGCTGCCAATATACTCTTTGCATGCTTGCTTGAATCGTGTGATGATTGCTTGACTTGTCCTACAATAGCTAAAATCTGCCAAGAACTAAAATTGGGAAAAGGTTAAGTTTTTATTTGGTCAAGTAGTCTAATCACCCCCCTCTAGACATACTTTCGATCCTACACCGCTCGGTCGCCTGCGTCTTCCTCGGGTACCGGCCTGATCACGGCGGCTACCGCTGCTATGACCCCACTTCCCGGCACGTGCACACTTCCCGCCACATTCGCTTCGACGAGGTCACTTTTTCGTTCGCTGCCCCTCGCCTCCCACCCCCTCCGGTGACTCCACCCCCATGACTCGTCTCCGCACCCGTCCGCGCTCCTCCGGGTCGCGGTTACTCCGACAACGTGCCCACGACTGCCTCTGCGCGGGCTCCCACCTCCCCTCCCCCAAGCAACTGCCCTGATCGCACGCCCACCATCGGTTCAAACGGGACCGCTGGATCTTCATCCAACGTGCCTGATTCAAACCATTCGCGCGCGCGTGTTTCACACTCCACCCATTCGAACAAGACTGCTGGATCCTCATCCGACGCCTCACATTCAAACTCGCGCACGCGCGCTCCTCTGCCAGCCCACCTGGCTCTCCTCCTTCCTCTCATCCCACACCACCGTGACTGATGATCACCCGCGCTCGCGCCGGCGTCTTCCGCCCCAATCCCAAGTACACCGCTGATTATGTCTGCGTGGCCGCTACTGCTCCCGCCTCCGACATCTGTCTGGTTCCTCGCTCGGTCCGAGATTCCCTTTGCGACGCCTATTGGCTCACCACCATGCGTGAAGATTTCATCGCTCTCACCAGCAATCGCACTTGGGAGTTCGTCCCGCGGCCGCCGCGCGCCAACATTATCACCGGAAAATGGATTTTCCGTCATGAGACATGGGCCGATGGCACGCTCGAGTGCTACAAAGCGCGTTGGGTCGTTCGTGGCTTCAACCAGCGCGCTGGCGTCGACTACGTGGAAACTTTCTCTCTGGTCATCAAGCCCGCCTCCATTCGCATTGTCCTCAGTCTCGCCGCCTCGCGCAACTGGACTATCCATCAACTCGATGTGAAGAATGCCTTTCTCCATGGCCACTTGGAGGAAGAAGTGTACTGCTTAGAGCCCACCGGCTTCATGGACGAAGCCAAGCCTGATCACGTTTGCCGCCTGTCCAAGTCCCTCTACGGCTTGAAACAGGCGCCGCACGCGTGGTTCCTTCGCTTCGCCGCCTTCCTAGCCAGTCTCGGCTTCACAATGACGCGCTCGGACACCTCACCATTCACGCTCACCCGCGGGGCGGACACCGCGTACCTTCTTCTCTACGTGGATGATATCATCCTCACGGCGTGCTCCGCTGTGCTTATTCATCGCATTGTGACCGGGCTCACCACTGAGTTCTCCATGAAGGACCTCGGAGATCTCCACTACTTCTTGGGCATCCACGTCACGTGCTAGGCCGCCGGCTTCTTCCTCTCTCAAGAACAGTATGCCGATGACATCCTTGAGCGGCTGACATGGACAACTGCAAGCCTGCTCTAACGCTCGTTGACACCAAGGAAAAGCTCCCTTCCGCCACGGGACCGTGCGTCGATGACCCCACCGACTACTGCAGCCTCGCTGGTGCGCTACAGTATCTCACGGTGATGCGCCCTGAGCTCGCCTATGCCGTCCAGCAGATCTGCCTGCACATGCACGATCCGCGCGAGTGTCACCTCGCTCTGATCAAGCGTGCGCTCCAGTATGTCCACGACATGACCTCGCTTGGCTTACATCTCTTGCATCCTCGACATTGGATCTCCAGATCGACACCATCACTGATTGGGCCGGCTGCCCCGACACGCGTCGTTCGACCTTCGGCTACTGTGTCTTCCTCGGTGACGCGCTGGTCTCTTGGTCTTCGTAGCGCCAGGCCACTATCTCCCACTCCAGTGCGGAGGCATAATACCGTGGCATGGCCAATGCTGTGGCCGAATGCATCTGGCTACGACAACTCCTCGGCGAGCTTCGCTGTGCAGTCACCACTGCCACGTGATACGTCTCCAACGTATCTATAATTTTTGATCGTTCCATACTATTATATTATCTGTTTTGGATGTTTAATGGGCTTTAATATGCTCTTTTATATTATTTTTGGGACTACCTATTAACCGGAGGCCCAGTGCCAGTTGCTGTTTTTTCCTATTTCAGTGTTTCGCAAAAAAGGAATATCAAACGGAATCCAAACGGAACGAAACCTTCGCGAGGATCTTTCTTGGAACGAACGCAATCCAGGAGACTTGGAGTGGAAGTCAGAGATGCAACGAGGCGGCCACGAGGCAAGAGGGCGCGCCCAGGGGGGTAGGTGCATCCCCCACCCTCGTGGGCCCCTTGTAGCTCCACCGACCTACTTCTTTCTCCTATATATACTCTTATGCCCTAAAAACATCCGGGAGAGCCACGAAACAACATTTCCACCTCCGCAACGTTCTGTACCCGTGAGATCCCATCTTGGGGCCTTTTCTGGTGATCTGCTGGAGGGGGATTCAATCACGGAGGGCTTCTACATCAACTCCTTTTACTAAGGCATATTATTTTTTGTCAAAGAACAATTACTTGGTCTATGATATTTTTTTGCAGGACCATTATCCCTTACAAAAAGGTGTCACAAAAGGAGCATGGGAAAATATTATTTTTGCACTAGCGCTCGTCTTGCGCAGGTTGCCACCCTTGCTACCTCAACACACGCGACGACTCATTGTCCATGCCCATGGCCGACTTGCCTGCGTCCGTGTCGTTTCCAACCCCACGGCCGATTTTCGCAACCGCACCGGCTTACAACGCCACGGACGACTCGCCCGTCCGCTCTCGCAGCCGGTTCATGCATCCACACTGGCTTACAACAAGGAGGACAAACTTGCTCGCACCGGCTTACAACACCGCGGCCGGCTCATCTGTCTGCTCCCGCGACCGACTCGCTCGTGATTTGTTTCAACTTCACCATAGTAATCATCAACTCCGCGGCGGATAAATTCCAGCCTAACATATCAGGTATGCTCAAGTCGTCGCCCGTGCAGCTTAATCTACATCAACCCGCCGGAGCTGCGGTAAGCCGCCCTTGCCGCTTTGAGCCGCCGGGGTTATATTAAGTCGCCGCACTGCCTGAGCCAACGGAACTATATTGAGTCACTAGTCTGCCTGAGCTACCTCTGTCGCGATAAATGGGTCATCCGTCGTCCAAACAAATCAGGTGATATCCATCCAAGTTTGTTTTATTAGCACATGTTGTTTTTGTCAAAGAAGAAGTTTGTCTTTGCCTTGGTCTGCAATATTGTTTATGCAGGGCAATTATTTGTGACAAAAAGTGATATTATACCACGAAGATGGAGGCACACCAACATATTTTAGCACAGGTGGTCGTCTTACTCAACGGACTCCCGCACCGGCTTACAACGTTGTGGCCGTTTTTCGCAACTACGCCGGCTTACAACAAGGAGGACAACTTGCCCGTCCGCACCGGTTTACAATGCCGCGGCCGGTTCATCTGTCTGTGCCACCTCAGATGTTGCGGTCGTCTTTACCGTCCATCTCTTGCGGCCTGGTCTACATCAACACACCGGGCCGCACCTGTCTGCATGAGCTGTTATTGAGTATGAGCAAGTCACTACTTGGGAAGCCCGGTTTTCTTCCAACAAATTGGAGGCAAATTATCATATATATCAGCCGCCGTCTGCACTGGACGGTTCAATGGGCAGGCATGCAAGTCGCCGCCACCACAGTTTAGTTAACTTTGAACAACCAGTTGGAAGGAACCATTGGCCGAGTTGCTGACACGGCTCGTACGGGATTATTTATAAACCGCCGCAGTCACCTCAACCTTCTGTGGATTCACATCGCACTATCAACGCCGATGATATACACCTTCTGCTCTGGTCAAATATGGAGAATCTCAAGCCAACTCCTCTAGTCGTCTTGAGACTAGGGGGCTACAATGGTATGACTCGGCAAAATTAGTTGGTTTCAATGAATTCAAGAACTCCGGGTCATTGAAGGGAAAAATAACCCGGGCCCGGAGATTACTGCAAGATCGATGAAAATTTAAAGGCCGTCAGAAGATTTCCGGCTCAAAATGAGAATTCTGGGTTAAAATCCGGTTCAAAAGACATCTCTCTCCCACAAAGCACTGAAGCTCTTAATATCTGGTTTAAAAACCGGTTCAAGGGAAATTTATCTACCACAAAGCTTTGAAGCTCTTAAATCCAGTTCAAAATCCGGCTCAAGGTAAATTTGTCTCTCACAAAGTTTTGAAGCTTTTAAATTCGGTTTAAAGTTCCGGTTCAAAAAGAATTAATCTCTCGCAAGTTCGAGTTCTCAGGAAAAATTAAAGGGACCAAAGAGAGTCTGTTGTAAGGCACAAATCAAACATAGGTACCCTGCTTTAAAACGACCAAAACGGGGCTGATCGTATTCGAATCCGGCTTTCCCTTTGGTCCGGCTCACGATCGTATTCGAATCTAGCCGTTAAACTTCATGATCACTTGGGGGCTTCCTGTTCAAACATAGGTCGTATTCGAACCAAAAAGAACATAGCTGTCGGTACCCTTTTGATTGGCACACTGCCAAACCCACTAGGGGGCTTCTTGATCGTATCCGAATCATAGCTCAACCCCTTTGGGTCCAACGTGGATCGTATTTGAATCAGCGTCGTTAAACAACTCTCAAGGTCATTTGGGGGCTTCCTGTTCAAACATAGGTCATATTCGAACCAAAGAGAACATAGCTGTCGGTACCCTCTTGATCGGCAACGCCAAAGCCACTGGGGGCTATATGATTGTAGTTGAATCTTAGCTTAACCCCTTTGGAATGGTTTTCTGATCGTATTCGAAACAGAAGCCTCAAAAATTTTGAAGTCTCTTTTTGTGAACAATTTCTTGGATTTTACTTAAGGCTTTTTTGATCATATATAAAGTGTATATGAGTGGTTTCTATTTAACCCGACTTGATTTTCAATGATAAATCGCCAGCTTATGACAATCATCATCTATGTGGAAGCATTGGCTTCTAAGGATTGGGTTATTGCCCTTACTGCATAGGTCATGTAAACCGGTAGTACAAATTCAATATTATAGTGGTTATATGTGAGATATTATGACTCGCCCTGCGGTAAACCGCCAAGGGATCTTGTGATCTACTTGTGTGTGGGATAAGACTACATTTGGGTGGTTACCCGCCCTGGCCTTTGACGTTAAGTCGCCAGGGCATAATTTGTTTAAATTCTGTGCAGGATTTACAGAGCTATGACTTACATAAATGATTAGGTTCAAGCCCATCATCAAAGATTGAAATTGGTGTCTCAAAAGGATTATCAATTTTGGATTTTCTCAAAGGCTATAAGCTGCCGGGTTATAGAAATTCCGGCTTACAATGGAGGCGTATTAAATCACCATCGGCCAAGAGCCGCCGGGTATTTAAACTCTAGATTTACTTATCAACAGATGAGGTATTCAAAGTCGCTTTGGCGCAATGGCTATTATTTTATCGATGGATATGATTTACTCTACAATGGAAGGAATAGTCCCGAGTCGCTGCACGCTTACGACCCGGCACTTGGGGGCTACATTATTCAAATTGAGATTACATCGAATATGCAAGTCCCATGTCACTGCCAGCATGCACCATGGCACTTGGGGGCTAATGTAAAGTCACTTTTTGTTCAACTTATTGAAGACCCAACTCATCACATTGTAATGAGCCAACCCTTGGGGGCTACCAATTGCTGTTGTCAAAAATTCAAGGTACACAAGCATTAATCCATTATATTGAACGGTCCACTATTCAGTTGGTAGAGTACAAAGCTCTTAACCTTGTGGACGTGGGTTCAAGCCCCATGGTGGAGATTATATTATATGATGTTATTATCAGTGAATCATATACAAAGTCCCAGCTCAGTAATATCTTACTGAGCCGGCCCTTGGGGGCTACACGTTTCTGCTCAAGTTTACATGATCATATTTACAAAGTCCCTGCTCATTATTGCATAATGACCCGGCCCTTGGGGGCTACACTGGTTGAAATTTTTATGAGCATAAGGCAATTACAAGTCCCAGGTTGCTGCAAGCATGACAACCTGACACTTGGGGGCTACAGGTGATATGCATATAAGAGAGGAATAACTTCAAGTTCTCAGTTTTGAGCAAATCTGGTATTATATTATTATCGGAGAAATCTACAAATTTTATGACCCGACGTCATCTTAAGATTAAACCGGCATCAGCTACATGACCCAGCATCATTTGTTTATAACCCGGCAATTTTGGCAGTCATAAATCGGCAAGATCTACATCTTTAAGCCGGCTGAATATAAGTTGAATATTTGAAGACCAATATTTTTTTCAAGTCAGAGCATTGAAAGCTGACTCAAGTGGATTATCTCTTACAATATTTCTCAACAAGAGACCAATGTCAGCAAATTGACTCTGAAGCTGGCCTGTTGCCCCTAATTTTTCAAAGGAAGTATCTGGATTTTTTGTATTGGCAAAATTTGAACATATCTGCTAAAGAGATTTGCTATGAGATTATGGATACATATCAAGAAGGAGATGACAAGGACTTAAGGCTGATCAAGTGCCGGCTTACAAAGAATATTTAACTCGGAACACAACCTGTCAAATTTGTTCTTGTGTTTATATTGCAGATTAGTTTAACATGGATAAATCCAAATTAAACTGGGGGATAATGTTGGGGATATACCCTGCGGTATGACCCGGCCGGAAGTATGACCTAGTCGGACTTGGCGCTTCACCGATGACCCGCCGGAGGACTGGCGACTCACGGGTCTGGCGGCTCACTGGTCAGACGACTCACGAGCCTGATGACTCACGGATGACCCCAACGGTGGGTCAGATAGAAGACTAGGCCCAAGGCCTAGAAGGCCGGCTCATGTTATGGTGGGCCGGCTTAAGAGGAAAGGGATGACGAATATTTCCTTTACGCGGAAGCAAGACCCGGACTTGTATTCAACTTGTAAGAAAAGATAGACTAGCCCTAGTCCTACTAGGACTCCATATGTAACCCGCCCCTCCAACTTATATAAGGAGGGGGCAGGGCACCCCAAGAGGGACAAGTAAGAAGAAACAATAATCTCTAGGGCTAGACACAACTAAAGGGGAGCTGGCTTATGCGGCGTCTCCCTGATGAGCATAATGAGATCTAGCTACAAACAGCATGTAGGCCTATTACCGGATGATGTTTCCCGGGGCCCGAAGCTGTCTAAATCCTTGTCTTGTGTGTTGCATCTCTCGTCCCGATCAACCCCTCTCAAGCTATCGCATAGATGCATTGGCCACGCGACTAAGTCCTGACACTAAGGACATCTGCCGTGACAAATCCACGACAGGTTCAGTTAGAGCCAATGCCTCGCACACACGCGCGTACGTGTATGAGAGAAACGCGCATCGCTCGGCCCCCGACCTCCCACCGTAACCGGGAACTCCCCGAAATTTTCCTCCCCCTCGCTTCTACCACGGTTTTTTCCGTCATGGACGGCCCAAAGAATGTCATGCAGCTGCGTCTCCGGCCCGCCCAGGACGAAAAGCCCATTTTCTGTCATGATTTTTTATCATAGAAGTAGGAGCCCACCACATCTATGATGATACCGGGTTTTGTCACAATTATCGTCATAGAAGTGTCATATGTATGATAGGAAAAAAAATGTTCGGTCCAAAATGTCACGGACGTGTCTTTTTTTTGTAGTGTTGCTTCCTGGCATGTTCATGAGGTTTTAGGCCGGATGGGTCGCCGCCATGAACTGAGTGAGAGCTGGGTACCCGAGGATGGCGTTGTACGGAAGACCGATGCGAGCGATGTCGAAGTCCACCAGCTCAGTGCGGTAGTTGTCGTGTGTGTCGAAAGTGACAGGGAGGCGGATCTGCCCAAGAGAGTGGGCAGCTCCACCACCTACTCCCGAAAAAGGCTTGATGAGGTTGAGCCGCTCGGGCGGCACGTGGAGAAGGCTGAAGGATTCTACGGAGAGCAAGTTGAGGCCGGCACCGCCGTCAATGAGGGTCTTAGTGACGGCCACGTTGCAGATGGTGGGCGTGCAGAGCATTAGGAGCATGCCGGAGCCAGCAGTGGAGTCGGGGTGGTCTTCCGAGCCGAAGGTGAGGTCAGCCTCTGGCGCAGCCCAACCCGGCGGAGCCCCCGGGCGCTTGGAGGCTGCCGCAATCTGACGGAAGAAAGGTTTGACGTGGCGGTCTAAAGGCGGTGCTTGAGATCCACCTAGTAGTGTCGCGACTGCATGGTGCGCCGGCACCGCGTAGCGCACGGTGAAGAGGTCGCGGAGTTCCCCCTAGGACGCCACCGTGGACCCCGAGAAGTTGAGTAGCCACGCGCGTGGCTCGCCGGCGAGGGCCATGGGGAACCAGTTGGCCATGATCTTGTCGTCACCTCCGGCCTCGAGGATGGCCTCCTCGTACGCCTGCAGGAACGGCACCAGGTCTGCCACGCCGTCGTAACGCGGCGGCATCTCCGACTTGAACTTGGTTGGCCACTGCACTCGCCACAGGGTGGGGGCCAGGGCTCGGTACCCAGACTCCCTGCTACTGGTGTCGGCCGCAGAGGTGGGTGGCGGGGCACCTGCCATGGGAGCGAAGCGCGGTGGCACGGGGCGCAGGTCGGTGGAGAGAAGCTCCGGCGCACCCCTACCTGGCGCGCCAAATGTTGGATGTGGGGTTCCGGCAAACCCTTAAGGTTCAAACACTGGGGTGCGCGTGAAGTCTTTCCCTCCTACCGATCTACGTTCTAGCTCGCTAAGATCTCGCGAACGAACTCGACGAAATCGCAACACAGAAAGACACGAGGTTTATACTGGTGCAGGCCACCGTTGTGGTGTAATACCCTACTCCAGTGTGGTGGTGGTGGATTGCCTCTTGGGCTGATGATGAACAGTACAAGGGAAGAACAGCCTCCTGAGGTTGAGGTGTTCTTGTGCTTGTGTAGTTGAGGATGATCTGAACCGGTTCGAGATCAATTGCCCCCTACTGTGGTGGCTAGTCCTATTTATAGAGGCCCTGGTCCTCTTCCCAAATATCGAGCGGGAAGGGATCCAACAACGGCGGGCAAATTTGAAGGGGGACAGCTAGTACAAGCTATCCTGACAACAGTGGTCTTCATTTGTGAAAAGCTCTGGGGTGACGTTGTCTTGGTCTCCACGATGACCTCCGCCTTGCCGTCCTCCTGGACTTGGTCTCGTTGCACCAATATAGCAACCTTTGTCTGATGCCTCGGTACTCTTCGCCTGCGCTGGCCTCCTTAGCACCAAAGAGGAAACAAGGACGCTGCACGCGCTGGCGCCCACCTGGCGCCCGCCTGGTGCCGTTCGTCATGGCTCACGTCATGAGAGCCTCGTGAGGTTTGCCCTGCCTTGATATCTCCGCTCCTCGTGAGCCTGCCTGGCTAGGCCACTCCAGAGGAGGTCTTGCATCGTCCTCCTTGCGAGGCCTGGACCCTCGCGAGGGTCTTGGATGCCTTGTTGATGAAGATGGGTCGTACGGCCTGCTAGCTTGGCCACGCTGCGGGCCGCAGGCAGGCAAGTCTGGGGACCCCCGTTCCCAGAACGCTGATAAAAGTCGCCAGCATATGACAATCATAAACATTTGGAAGTTTTGGCTTCTAAAGATTGAGTTATCACCCTTACTGCACAGGTATCATAAGCCGGCAATACAATTCAATATCACATGTATGATATTTGATTATGTTTAAACCGGCCCTGGCTATGGATTTTAAGTCGCCGGTATATTTTGGATTGCGCCATTGGAATCATGCGCTTATCAATCATTGGATTATTGCCCTTATTGGATACGGAGATGTAGGCCGGCAATATGAGCCAATTATATGGTTCTGGATTTTCTCAAAAGCTATAAGCCGTCAGGTTATAAAAATCTGGTTTACAATGGAGGCGTATTAAATCGCCATCGGCCAAGAGCCGCCTGGTATTTAAAACTCCGGATTTACTTGACAACAGATGAGGTATTCAAAGTCGCTTTGGCGAATGGTTATTATTTTATCAATGGATATGATTTATTCTACAATGGAAGAAATAATCCCGAGTCACTGCAGGCTTACGACCCGACACTTGGGGGCTACATTATTCAAATTGAGATTACATCAAATATGCAAGTCCCATGTCACTGCCAGCATGCACCATGGCACTTGAGGGCTAATGCAAAGTCATTTTTTGGCTCACTTTATTGAAGATCCGACTCATCACATTATAATGAGCCAGCCCTTAGTGGTTACCAATTGCTCATGTCAAAACTTCAAGGTACACAAGCCTTAATCCATTATATTGAAAAGATCTACTATTCAGTTGGTAGAGTACAAAGCTCTTAACCTTGTGGACGTGGGTTCAAGCCCCATGGTGGAGATTACATCATATGATGTTATTATCAATGAATTATATGCAAAAGTCCCTGCTAATTATTGCATAATGACCCAGCCCTTGGGGGCTACACTGGTTGAAGTTTTTAGGAGCATAAGGCAATTATAATAACTAGGTTGTTGCAATCATGACAACCCGTCACTTGGGGGCTATAGGTGATATACATATAAGGGAGAAAAATCTTCAAATTCTCAGTTTTGAGCAGACCAGATTGACCCGGTGTCTGTAACAATTATGACTCGACATCATTTGTTTATAACCCGGTAATTTTGACAATCATGAATCGGCAAGATCTACATCTTTAAGCCGGCTGAATATCAGTTGAATATTTCAAGACCCATATTTTTGTTAAGTCAGAGCATTGAAAGCCGACTCAAATGGATTATTTCTTATAATATTTCTCTACAAGAAGCCAATGTCAGCAAATTGGTTATGAAGCTGGCCTATTGACCCAGATTTTTCATAAGAAGTGCCCGGATTTTTTGCATTAGTAATGTTTGAACACATATGCTAAAGGAGATTTGCTATGAGATCATGAATGCGCAGCCAGGAGGAAATGACAAGGACTTAAGGATGATCAGGTGCCGGTTCATGAACATATTTAACCCAGAGCACAACCTATCAAGTTTGTTCTTGTGTTTATTTTACAGGATCAGTTTAACATGGATAAATCCAAATTAAAATGGTGGCTAATGTTGGGGATATACCCCACGGTATGACCCGGCCGGAAGTATGACCCGACCGGACTTGGCGTTTTATTGGTAACCCGTCGGAGGATTGGCGACTCACGAGTCTGGCGGCTCACTGGTCTGACGACTCGCGAGCCTGGCGACTCGCAGATAGCCCTGACGGCGGGTCAGATAGAAGACTAGGACCAAGGCCCAGAAGGCCGGCTTATGTTATGATGGGCCGGCTTAAGAGGGAAGCATAGGGAATATTCCCTTACAAAAGAAGCAAGACTAGGACTCCGCTTGTAATAGAGTAATCCTAATCCTACTAGGACTAGTCATGTAACCCGCCCCTTCAACTTATATAAGGAGGGGCAGGACTCCCCAAGAGGGACAAGACAGAAAATAATAGATAAGGCTAGACACAACAAAGAGGAGCCGGCTTATGCGGCGTCTCCCTCATGAGCATAATGAGACCTAGCCACAAACAGCATGTAGGGCTTTTACCGGATGATGTTTCCCGGGGCCCAAAGCTGTCTAAATCCTTGTCTTGTGTGTTGGGTCTCTCGTCCCGATCAACCCCTCTCAAGCTACCACATAGATGTGTTGGCCTCACGAATAAGTCCTCACACTAGGACATCTACCATGACAATTCCATGACAGAAACCACCTTCATCCCGCTTCATCTGGTCCGAGAAGTTGCTGGTGGCGACGACAAGATCGCTATATCGAAACCGCTTGGGCCCAGTCCCTTTCTCGAAGTCCTCTTCCAATGGATGATCGTCAAAAGTATCGACTTGTCTCGCCATGTGATTTCGCTTCCGACGGCGCAGAAGGAAACAAACCAAGAGACTCGATGAGGTAAGGAACACGATGATGACACCGGCTGACACCCAGGCCAACAGGGGCATCCTACTGCTAGTCCTGACGCCGGCAAGTGGCAGAGCTTCTCAATGAATAAACACCACATTACCATCAATGACATATCTTTGGCAATTGGGTGAGAGAGCCAGTAAAATATTTTGGAGAAGGAAGCAATAGTACTTATTGGGATTAAATCTGAGATCCTAGTACGTCTGCATATGTGTCCGAGTAGTAAAGCATATATGAAACCAAGTAGGATTAGTATTACTAGTACAGGTCGGTTAGCTGCTAGTCTGCCCTACGTGTGTGTATATATATATATATATATATTGGGGAACGTAGTAATAATTCAAAAAAATTCCTACGTGTCACCAAGATCAATCTAGGAGATACTAGCAACGAGAGAGAGGGAGTGCATCTTCATACCCTTGAAGATCGCTAAGCGGACGCGTTACAAGGAACGCGGATGATGGAGTCATACTCGCGGCGATTCAAATCACAGAAGATCCGATCTAGCGCCGAACGGACGGCGCCTATGCGTTCAACACATGTATAGCCCGGGGAGGTCTCCTCCTTCTTGATCCAGCAAGGGGAGAGGAGAAGTTGAGGAAGAACTCCGACAGCACGACAGTGTTGTGGTCATGGAACTCGTGGTTCTGCGGCAGGGCTTCGCCAAGCACTATGGAGGAGGAGGAGGAGGTGTTGGAGAGGGGGAGGGCTGCGCCAGGGGAAGGGTACGGCTGCCCTCCCACCCCCCTCTATTTGTAGGGTGAAGGGAGAGGGGGCGGTGGCCAAGGGGGGGACTTGCCCCCCAAGTTAGGTGGGAGGCGCCCCCACCCCCTAGGGTTTTCAACCCTAGGCGCCTTGGGCCCTTGGGGGCGCACCAGCCCACCAGGGGCTGGTTTCCTCCTTTGTTCAGCCCACTTGGCCCACCGGGCAGGTGGCCCCACCCGGTGGACCCCCGGACACCTCTCAATGGTCCCCATACAATACCGATAACCCCAAAAATTATTCCAGCAACTAAAACTGGACTTCCCATATATAAGTCTTCACCTCCGGACCATTACGGAACTCCTAGTGACATCCGAGATCTCATCCGGGACTCCGAACAACCTTCGGTAACCACATACTATTTCCCATAACAACTCTAGCTTCACCGAACCTTAAGTGTGTAGACCCTACGGGTTCGGGAACCATGCAGACATGACCGAGACATCTCTCCAGCCAATAACCAACAGCGGGATCTGGATACCCATGTTGGCTTCCACATGTTCCACGATGATCTCATCGGATGAACCACGATGTCGGGGATTGAATCAATCCTGTATGCAATTCCCTTTGTCCATCGGTATGTTACTTGCCCGAGATTCGATCATAGGTATCCCCATACCTCGTTCAATCTCGTTACCGGCAAGTCTCTTTACTCGTTCCGTAACGCATGATCTCGTTACCAACTCCTTAGTCACATTGAGCCCATTATGATGATGCATTACCGAGTGGGCCCAGAGATACCTCTCCATCATACGGAGTGACAAATCCTAGTCTCGATTCGTGCCAACCCAACAGACACTTTCGGAGATACCTGTAGTGCACCTTTATAGCCATCCCAGTTACGTTGTGATGTTCCCAAAGCATTCCTACGGTATCCGGGAGTTGCACAATCTCATGGTCTGAGGAAATGATACTTGACACTAGAAAAGCTTTAGCAAATGAACTACACGATCTTGTGCTACGCTTAGGATTGGGTCTTGTCCATCACATCATTCTCCCAATGATGTGATCCCGTTATCAACGACATCCAATGTCCATGGTCAGGAAACCACGACCATTTATTGATCAACGAGCTAGTCAACTAGAGGCTTACTAGGGACATATTATGATCTATGTATTCACACATGCATTACAATTACCGGTTGATACAGTTATAGCATGAACAATAGACAATTATCATGAACAAGGAAATATAATAATAACCAATTTATTATTGCCTCTAGGGCATATTTCCAACAGTCTCCCACTTGCACTAGAGTCAATAATCTAGGACACCCATAGAGTTCTGGTGTTGATCATGTTTTCCTCATGGAAGAGGTTTAGTCAACGGATCTGCGACATTCGGATCCATATGCACTTTACAAATATCTATGTCTCCATCTTGAATATATTCATGAATGGAGTTGAAGCGACGCTTGATATGCCTGGTCTTCTTGTGAAACCTGGGCTCCTTGGCAAGGGCAATAGCTCTAGTGTTGTCGGAGAAGAGAGTCATTAGGCCCATCGCATTGGAAATGACTCCTAGGTCGGTGAGGGAGTCCTGGATTAGGGGGTGTTCGGGTAGCCGGACTATACCTTCAGCCAGACTCCTGGACTATGAAGATACAAGATTGAAGACTTCGTCCCGTGTCCGGATGGGACTTTCCTTGGCGTAGAAGGCAAGCTTGGCGATGCGGATATTCAAGATCTCCTACCATTGTAACCGACTCTGTGTAACCCTAACCCTATTCGGTGTCTATATAAACCGGAGGGTGGTAGTCCATAGGACATCAACTCCATATACAACAATCATACCATAGGCTAGCTTCTAGGGTTTAGCCTCCTTGATCTCGTGGTAGATCTACTCTTGTACTACCCATATCATCAATATTAATCAAACAGGACGTAGGGTTTTACCTCCATCGAGAGGGCCCGAACCTGGGTAAAACATCGTGTTCCCTGCCTCTTGTTACCATCCGGCCTAGACACACAGTTCGGGACCCACTACCCGAGATCCGCCGGTTTTGACACCGACATTGGTCCTTTCATTGAGAGTTCCTCTGTGCCGTCGCAATCAGGAAGGATGCCTCCTCCCGTCTTTAAAGACGGCACCGTTGCTAAGGGAGCCTTGGCTGTCGGCCAAACTCTCCGGCTAGGTGGTTTCCTCATGACCGCCTGTTCGGCTGTTGCGCCGACGGTGACCTCTCGGATCATCAAAAGCAACCTACACGTTGGCTCGCAGCTCGTCGAGCAGCTAGATCCAATGGAGCTCTCTTCCGTAAACAAGCTCTTGGATCGCATCGCCGCCCTGGCGGTCGCTACGGATTACGACAAGGTTGGGCTTAAACCCGATCTAAGAAAAATTAACTCTCCCCAAGTCACCCGCCACGTTGCCATGGTAGAGGTGCAGTGCGGCGACCCTTCATCTATTTTAAGGACTAGCTACGTCTGAATTCCCGACTCCTCCAAGCCGGATACCCACAGAGAGGAGGATGTAACTCAAGACCTGAGCTTAGGATCAGGCAACGGGCTAGATTCGTTGGACAACATCCAAGAATCCGAACTTCAGAGTTCGGAAACTCTTCGGCCTTTGAATCTTGGATTGGGTGAGGTTTCAGATTCAACGACACCCGCCCACCCGAACATAAGCGATCTCTCCCAAATTAGGCAGAGGCCCGAGGAAACAGTACATCATTACTGGGCCAGATTCCTCCTGGTTATGAACAGGATAAAGGATTGCCGCGAGGGAGACGCAATCTCAATTTTCTGCAGTAATTGCACGGACGAGGGAATCCTTAACGCCGTAAGTCGTCGTGATATTACACGCTTCGCTGACTTGTCGTCCATAGTACAAAAATACTGTGTTATGGAAAGCGCCTGGAAAACCGAAATAAAATTTTGGATAATCCGGCCTTGAATAGTAATCCCGTCCGAACTAAGAGGGTGCATCATCATAGGACACCCGGGATAAACACCAAAAAGCCAAAACCCTCTACAGGGCATGGAACCGTACTGGAAAGGTGGCTTGATGGACCCTGTAGAATCCACAGTACAGAGGACGCCACACCAACTCACAGCCTTAGAGCATGTTGGATACTCCGGCAGGTGGCCAAAATTGGCGAGGACCTCTTAATTCTGGAGGCCGCAGAAAGCCAGCTCGAGGACACCAGTACCGTTCTCACAGTCTTCGAGACTTTCGCATCAAACAGTATGCAAAAAAGAACACTCCGCAGCCTCGCCGAAGTCTATCAAGTTGCAACAATAAATCCATGGAGCAACACTGCTATTACCTTCAACGCAAGTGATGAACCTAGATTCCGAACAACCCAAGCACCAGCCGCATTGGTCCTCAGTCCCATAGTGGACGGCTTTCGCCTCACCAAGGTGCTTATGGATGGAGGCAGTGGACTGAACCTCATTTATGAGGAAACCCTTCAAAAAATGGAAATAGACTGGAACCGCATCGAGCGAAGCAGCACAACCTTTAGAGGAATAATCCCCAGTCGGGAAGCGCGCTGCACAGGAAAAATCACACTAGATGTGGTGTTCGGCACGCCGGATAATTACAGGTCCGAAGAAGTCACGTTCCAGGTGGCCCCGTTCAAAAGCGGATATCACGCTTTACTGGGACGGGAAGCATTCTCAATCTTCCAAGCAATACCCCATTACGGGTACATGAATCTTAGGATGCCCGGGCGGAACGGAATTATCACTCTAGCTAGCGATCCGGACGTAGCACTCCGCGCCGAAAACAAGACGGCCGCATTAGCCCTTGAGGCACTATCCAAAGCCTTAGCGGCCGAGGAACTGACTGCGCTGCGCTCCACGGTTAACAGGGATGATGTGATACTCGATAAGAGATCCAAATCCACATCCTTCAAGCCAGCTGACGAAATAGTCAAATTCCAGGTCCATCCAACGGACCCCAATAAAACAGCTTCCATCGGGGCACGACTGAACCCTGATGTAGACGCCGCACTGCGAGAGTTCCTACGAGAGAACTGGGACATTTTCGCCTGGCACCCTTCAGACATGCCAGGGATCCCACGCAGGCTGGCCGAACACAGCTTATATCCTAAAAGGATTCAAACCTGTCAAACAAGCCCTTCGGCGTTTTTCCGAACCCAAGAGACAGGCTATGGGAGAGGAGCTAGCCAAGCTATTGGAGGCCGGATTCATTAGAGACATAAAACATCCGGACTAGCTAGCAAACTTGGTGATGGTACCAAAGAAGGACAAATCCTGGCGCCTATGTGTCGATTTTAAAGACCTCAACAAGGCTTGCCCAAAGGATCCCTTCCCCCTCCCCCGTATCGATCAAATTATCGATGCCACCGCAGGGCACGACTCGTTGTGTTTCCTCGACGCATACTCCGGATACCATCAAATCAAGATGGCAGAATCAGACCAAGCCACAACAGCATTCATCACACCATACGGCCCATTCTGCTTCAACACAATGCCCTTCGGGCTGAAAAACGCCGGCGCAACATATCAGCGCATGATCCAGACATGTCTGGCAAATCAGATCGGCAAAACAGTGGAGGCGTATGTTAATGATGTGGTCATCAAATCAAGACATGTCGAATCTCTAGTAGACGACTTGAGGCTTACATTCGATAACCTCCGAAAATATGACATCAAGCTCAACCCGGAAAAATGCATCTTCGGAGTTCTAGCCGGAAAGCTCTTGGGCTTCATTGTATCCGGTAGAGGAATTGAAGCAAATCCAGCCAAGATCCGAGCTTTGTCACAATTGGATATCCCAAAGGACCTCAAACAAATACAAAAATTAACCGGATGCGTGGCGGCTTTAAGCCGCTTCATTTCCCGCTTGGGAGAAAAGGCACTACCCCTCTATCGCCTCCTTCGGCGCACCAAACACTTCGAGTGGACGGAGGCCGCCACGGACGGACTTGATGAAATAAAAGCCATATTGGCAACAAACCCAGTCCTCGCCGCGCTGAACACCGGCGAACCAATGTTATTGTACATTGCAGCAACACATCAAGTTGTCAGCGCAGTGCTCGTTGTCGAGCAGGAAACGGATGGACACAAATTCCCCCTTCAAAGGCCGGTCTACTACGTATCCACTGTCCTCACTCCATGCAAATCACGGTACCCGCATTATCAAAAGATTGCATACGCGGTATTCATGGCATCCCGGAAGCTACGACACTACTTTCAAGAGTGTTCCATAACAGTAGCCTCGGAAGTACCACTCAACGATATTATCAACAACCGCGACGCAACGGGCCGGATTGCAAAATGGGCCATCGAGCTTCTCCCGTTCGATATAACCTATAAGCCACGGCGAGCTATTAAATCACAAGTTTTGGCCGACTTCGTCGCAGAATGGACGGAGGCCGAGCTCCCTAAAGAGTACGGCACATATTCAAACTGGATTATGCATTTCGACGGCTCCAAAATGTTGGCCGGACTGGGGGCTGGCGTCGTCCTGACGTCCCCCACAGGAGACACAGTCCAATATGTGCTCCAAATCATGTACATGGATTCCAACAATGCAGCCGAATATGAGGCCCTCCTACATGGTCTCCGGATAGTAGTATCCATGGGTATCCAGCGCCTAGAGGTATGCGGGGATTCAAACCTCGCGATATCCCAAATAAATGGAGACTTCGATGCCAAGGACCCAAAAATGGCAGCTTACAGCAACGCCGTCCTAAAAATGTCAGCTCGTTTCGAAGGGCTGGAGTTTCACCATATAGCCCGAGAAAACAATCAAGCAGCGGACGTCCTGGCACGCACCGGAGCAAAACGCGATGCAGTCCCCCCCAACATCTTTTTGGAAAGATTGTTCAAGCCATCCGTAGCATGGGAGGGGGAACCCGGAAATAACAGCCCGGACCCAGCCGCACCACTTGACGCCGAACAATCTGACACAATTGGAGGCTCTGCCAATGAAATTACACCTTCAGCCCACGTAATAATGGCGGTCATCGCCCCGTGGACAGAACCATTCCTAGCCTACCTTACTAGGCAGGAACTCCTGGAGGACCAAAACGAGGCCCGCTGCATAGTGCGGCGATCTAAAGCCTATAGAGTCCATGAGGGAGAGCTTTATAAGAAAAGCACTACCGGAGTCCTTCAAAGGTGCATCTCCAAAGAGGAAGGGCGGAACCTTCTGGCTGAAATTCATGCCGGACTCGGTGGTCACCACGCCGCTGCTCGGTCCCTTGTTAGCAAGGCTTTCCGTACAGGCTTTTATTGGCCGACGGCCCGGGCAGACGCTCAGGACCTAGTCCAACGATGCGCTGGTTGCCAACTTTTTGCCAACCAAAGCCATATGCCACCCACCGCACTCCAAACTATACCCATCACCTAGCCTTTTGCGGTCTGGGGGATTGACATGGTCGGACCCCTTAAAGGTGGGACTGATAGGAAAAAATACTTACTGGTCATGGTGGATAAATTCACCAAATGGATAGAAGCCAAGCATGTTAAAACGGCCGAATCCGGACCTGTGATAGACTTCATATCCGGGGTTGTACACCGTTATGGCGTCCCCCATAGCATCATAACCGATAATGGTACAAACTTTACCGCCGACGAGGTAAAACTCTGGTGCAAAAACATGGGCATCAAGCTCGATTATGCTTCCGTCTATCACCCACAAACCAACGGCCAGGTCGAACATGCAAATGGTCTTATCATGAGCGGCATTAAACCCAGAGTGGTGCGGTCCCTCAAGGAATCTAGCACGCACTGGGTAGAGGAGCTCGACTCCGTGCTATGGGGGCTGCGGACCAAGCCAAATTGCACCACCGGATACACACCATTTTTATGGTGTACGGCGCAGAGGCAGTTCTGCCCTGCGACATAATTCATGACTCACCTAGAGTGCGCATGTATGAAGAAAGAGAAGCCGAGCTCGATCGGCAGGACAACTTGGACGCCCTGGAGGAGGAGCGTGACGTGGCAAAAGCCCGTTCCGCATTTTATCAACAGCAGGCCCGAAGATATCAAAGCAGAGAAGTACGGGCCAAAAATTACAATGTTGGCGAACTAGTCCTACGCCTGCCGGATAAGAAAAAGGACAAACTCAAGCCCAAGTGGGAAGGTCCATTCATAATCGACCAAGTCCCGACTGGCGGGGCGTACCGCCTGCGAGATGCGTCGGATAACCGACTCGAGCCGAACCTATGGAACGCCACCCGTCTCCGAAGATTCTATGCCTAGAGCCGGACTCTGTGTTCATCTCCTTCCTCTGTCCATTTTTTGCATTTTTTGTCTTACATTTCTCTCCTTCCCCTCTTTTCTTTTATAGCCATTAAAGGCTCATCTAGTGACGCGCCACTCGCGCTCATTAAACCTGGGGGCTTCTTTAACAGAAGCTTATTTATACGGGCTTCACGCCCAACACATGCGTCAAACTTCCGCATGTACCTTTTTCTTCACCATTATATGCATCGATATGACTTATGTTTTGGCCAAGCTGGGTTGCCTGGCTCCTGTGCTTACCCCTACGTTCTCGATTGTTCGGCTAGGCGGTAAAGGGAGAACCTCTGTGATTGTTACTGCCGGGTCAGCCGGATGTGTACCTCAGACTGGGTGAAGCCGAAAGCTAGCGTTCTTAAGGGAATATTCGGTCGGTGAGATAAAAGATGATCTTTTTACTCATTTTATGCGCCCCCAGATGCTTTTTCTACGTCTTTTTACGCAGTCCGGACATGCACTTTAGGGCATGCCTCATAGCGAAAGGAACCCCTAACGGAACGATTCTCTCTGGAAGATGTTTCTTACTAACCATGTAATATAACATAACTAGTTGGGCACTTGTCTGATAAAGCACTAATGACCCCTACGCCTGGTCTCCACGCATACCATGGTTCTTATATAACCGCTATGGTATTCGGACACACTCCAGACCGTCAGGTCCCGAGGTTGAAGCGAAAAGGTCGGCAACGACAAACGATCTACAATCCGGCTAGAAGGCATTACACATGTCAATTCAAAATTACATAGTCATTCTGACTGATTGTATTCCTCTTCTATACCATCTAACAGGCTGTCTAATTTACAGTCCTGCTGGGAATACTTCGCGGCCAACTCTACTTGGCCGTATACTAAGCTCATAGGGATCTCCTTCCCGTCAGGCCCCACTGGTCCAACCTCGGCCATGTGGTTTGGGTCAGACTTCGTAAAACGGGTCTTCACCATGGCCCAGGCTTCCCTAGCGCCTTGTCGGCAGGCCGATATCTTCCACAACCAGAAGCGCCGCCGAGCTCCCTTCAGCTTCTCCGCAAGATCTCCAAGGCCCTCGGGCATGGAGTGGGTAGGCCATAAGGCTTGGGCAACACCTCACATCGCCTGCCGAATTCACTCGTGCAGTTGCATGAGTTCGGGAAGAAGGTCACCCGTAGAACCGGGCATCTCCTCTGCAGGACGACCTATGAGCATACCTACAGACATTACTCTGTTAGTCGACTTCCTCGCCGAACTCTTTTTTTCAAAGTTCGTTCAAGCACTTGCTGAATATGCCGCGTCGAAGCCGTTGATTCTCCCTCGTGGAGTCCGACAGCTGGCCACGAACATCTTTAAGTTCGACGTCCAGCCTGGTGTTGGCATCCTAAAGATCATTCTTCTCTCGCCTCACCTTTGTCAACGTACTCTCACCAGCCTTTAGCCGGCGTAAGAGTTGTTTCTTTTCCGGATCGAGTCCGGCGCCATCTGCAACATGATTTGTCAGATTTGCACCCACACTGCACAATACTAATCTTTCAAAGCGTATCTTACCTGAGGGGGTCTCTTTGGGCTCCCCTGCTGCGGCTAGTGCGGCCTCTAGTTGGGCCTTGCTCTTTTCCAGCTCCTGGGACAGTACGGTATTCTTCTCTGTAAGAACCTGCTTATTAAATGATCCTTAAATCAGTTGCTCTAACTGTTTCAAGTCTTGGGGGCTACTGGTATATCTATATTTGACCAAAATTTTCTTACCCGTATGTCTTTTACATACTGCTCCGTGGCTCTGGCTAAACCATTTCGAGCGGCACGGAGGTACGCATCTCCCGAATTAAAGGCATCTAAAGCCTCTTGGGAGAAACAAGCGTCGCGTAGAACTGTCCGGCGACGCCTGTGGTTCATGGCACTCTCCACTTCAGAATTTGTGGCAGATAGCCTGTCCGCATCCTCTGTCAGAGGAGCATCTGGTGCGCGCCTTGTGCTCGCCTCCGCTTCCTGGCCAGACATTGGAGCCTGGCTGGTGGGGGCGCGATTGGCAACCTCTCCGGATGTAGTCCGGCGAGGTCTCTTCATTCTGAAGATAGCATGAACGTTAATATGCCCTGGCAAAATAACACCAGGGAAACAGAGGGTGCGCTATACCTTTGTGTTGGCATCTTAGTCCGGACTGCATTCCTTTTTGCCCCACGGGGTCCTGCGGCCCCTCGTTGGCTAGCCGCCGTAGGTTCGGCCTCCTGCCTTGGAAATCTCCCCTGCAAAACACGGTTGTCGTCAGAAACACCGGAATAAGTGAGAGTGGAATCTCTCTCAAGGGAATGAGACTCCGGTTTTCTGTCACCTGGGAGGCCGAGATTAACCCTGGGTAATCAGCCGTGATGGCTACCAAGGTATTGTCCTTGCTTAGCTGATGGAACGCCCCGTCGATAAGCTCCACCGATATGTCCGGGTCCTCTTCGGAGTCCGGATCGAGGGACCGTTCTGGGTCCTCGGGCTGTGGAGGGCGGTTGTTTATATCCTTTACCTCCTGTCGCAGTTCCTGCACTGAAGTCGTTAGACTACATATCTAACCGTGGGAGTATAAAACAGACAGGCAAGCGCAATTATTCACTTACCCAACTTGGAGGATCGTACATAGTAAATCCGGCCTGCGGATTGACGCGGAGGAATTCCTCCTTTTCTCCCTTGTACAAAGAGGATAAGATCCTTACTAGGGCGGCAGCTGAGGCCGGCCCCTTACGACCGTAACGGGTGGCGTCATCCTCCCTGTTGAAATCCCACATGGGGTGGCCTCTATATTGAAGCGGCTGCACCCCTCGCATAATGCATGTGGCCATGACTCCAATCATGGTTAGTACAGAATGAGCCAACAGTCTTATCTGGCCCATCAGGTAAAGGACGTCTTTGTCGCTTTCTTTCTGAGAGCTCCGCGGACGCCAGCTCAAGCGTTTCTCAATGGGGCACTGTTGAACTAAGGGAGACCGACCCGGATAGGGTCCGGTAGCGGGATGTCATCTATGTAAAACCATTCCGAAGGCCAGTCCTCGGACGCCTTCTTTGGGGTTCCGGATAGGTATCCGGTCCTGGCGATGCGCCATACTTCGGCTCCGCCCACTTGGTATATAGACCCCTCTCGAGAACGGGGCACCAGGCAGAATAACCTCTTCCACAGCGTGAAATGAGCCTCAACGCCTTAAAATAGCTCGCAAAGGGCGACGAAACCCGCAATATGTAATACGGAGGCGGGCGTGAGATTGTGCAGCTGGAGGCCGTAGAACTCCAAAAGCCCGCGGAGAAATGGATGAATTGGAAACCCCATTCCCCTTATTAGATAGGGGACGAGGCACACCCGCTCTCCTTTAGAAGGATTGGGGGTGCTCTCCGCTTGTTTTCCGCCACTATAGGTGGCGAGACCGGCTCGGACCGGGACCATGTATGCCTGAGGGAGAAATCCCTTGGCCTGAAGCGACACTAACTCGCTATGCGGGATGGTGCAACTCTCCCAGTCCCCGGGTTTGGGACCGGAGGGGCGAGGGGAGGAGCTGCGACGGCTGGTCATGTTGGAATGGACCTTTGCTGGAAGCGCTCTGATGATAACTCGCGGAGAGGAGAAGATGTGGTTTGGACCTAAATCCCCATCCCGTTAAATAGGCGGCTCGTTTATACGGCTAGGGGCGTGGATGTAAAAACACCCTGGCTTTTCGCATTCTTTTGACACGTGGAAGACGACCATTATTGGGCGTGGGAGTCGAGGAGCGCTACATTACAAAAATCGGACATTATTCCTACAAGTACACATGATTTGGAGAAGAACCCGCCTTGCAATGCCGAACAATCTGCGCGCCGGACTCATCATCATTGAAGCCTGGTTCGGGGGCTACTGAGGGAGTCCTGGATTAGGGGGTGTTCGGGTAGCCGGACTATACCTTCAGTCGGACTCCTGGACTATGAAGATACAAGATTGAAGACTTCGTCCCGTGTCCGGATGGGACTTTCCTTGGCGTGGAAGGCAAGCTTGGCGATGCGGATATTCAAGATCTCATACCATTGTAACCGACTCTGTGTAACCCTAACCCTATCCGGTGTCTATATAAACCGGAGGGTGGTAGTCCGTAGGACATCAACTCCATATACAACAATCATACCATAGGCTAGCTTCTAGGGTTTAGCCTCCTTGATCTCGTGGTAGATCTACTCTTGTACTACCCATATCATCAATATTAATCAAGCAGGACATAGGGTTTTACCTCCATCGAGAGGGCCCGAACCTGGGTAAAACATCGTGTTCCCTGCCTCTTGTTACCATCCGGCCTAGACGCACAGTTCGGGACCCACTACCCGAGATCCGCCGGTTTTGACACCGATAGTCGGTGATGAACTCCTTCATCCAGGCTGCTTCCTGTGCTGCCTCCGAGGCTGCTATGTACTCCGCTTCACATGTAGATCCCGCCATGACGCTTTGCTTGCAACTGCACCAGCTGACTGCCCCACCATTCAAAATGTACACATACCCGGTTTGTGACTTGGAGTCATCCACATCTGTGTCGAAGCTAGCATCAACGTAACCCTTTACGATGAGCTCTTCGTCACCTCCATAAACAAGAAACATATCCTTAGTCCTTTTCAGGTACTTTAGGATATACTTGACCGCTGTCCAGTATTCCATGCCGGGATTACTTTGGTACCTTCCTACCAAACTTACGGCAAGGTTCACATCAGGTCTGGTACACAGCATGGCATACATAATAGACCCTATGGCTGAGGCATAGGGGATGACAGTCATCTTTTCTCTATCTTCTGCCGAGGTCGGGCATTGAGCCATGCTCAATTTCACACCTTGCAATACAGGCAAGAACCCCTTCTTGGACTGATCCATATTGAACTTCTTCAATATCTTGTCAAGGTATGCGCTTTGTGAAAGACCATTGAGGCGTCTCGATCTATCTCTATAGATCTTGATGCCTAATATGTAAGCAGCTTCTCCAAGGTCCTTCATTGAAAAACACTTATTCAAGTAGGCCTTTATGCTTTCCAAAAGTTCTATATCATTTCCCATCAATATTATGTCGTCCACATATAATATGAGAAATGCTATAGAGCTCCCACTCACTTTCTTATAAACACAGGCTTCTCCATAAGTCTGTGTAAACCCAAACGCTTTGATCATCTCATCAAAGCGAATGTTCCAACTCCGAAATGCTTGCACCAGCCCATAGATTGAGCGCTGGAGCTTGCATACCTTGTCAGCATTCTTAGGATCGACAAAACCTTCCGGCTGCATCATATACAATTCTTCCTTAAGGAAACCATTAAGGAATGCCGTTTTGACGTCCATTTGCCATATCTCATAATCATAGAATGCGGCAATTGCTAACATGACTAGGACGGACTTCAGCTTTGCTACGGGTGAGAAGGTCTCATCGTAGTCAACCCCTTGAACTTGTCGATAACCCTTAGCGACAAGCCGAGCCTTATAGATGGTCACATTACCATCCGCGTCAGTCTTCTTCTTACAGATCCATTTATTCTCTATGGCTTGCCGATCATCTAACAAGTCTGTCAAAGTCCATACTTCGTTTTCATACATGGATCCTATCTCGGATTTCATGGCTTCAAGCCATTTGTTAGAATCCGGGCCCGCCATCGCTTCTTCATAGTTCGAAGGTTCACCGTTGTCTAACAACATGATTTCCAGGACAGGGTTGCCGTACCACTCTGGTGCAGAACGTGTCCTCGTGGACCTACGAAGTTCAGTAGCTTGACCTGAAGTTTCATGATCAGCATCATTAACTTCCTCTCTAGTCGGTGCTGGCACCACAGAAACATCTTCCTGAGCTGCGCTACTCTCCGGTTCAAGAGGCAGTATCTCATCAAGTCTACTTTCCTCCCACTTACTTCTTTCGAGAGAAACTCTTTCTCTAGAAAGGATCCATTCTTGGCAACAAAGATCTTGCCTTCGGATCTGAGGTAGAAGGTATACTGATAACCCACAAGTATGGGGGATCAATTGTAGCCTCTTTCGATAAGTAAGAGTGTCGGACCCAATGAGGAGCTAAAGGCAGAACAAATATTCCCTCAAGTTCTATCGACCACCGATACAACTCTACGCACGCTTAACGTTCACTTCACCTAGAACAAGTATGAAACTAGAAGTACTTTGTAGGTGTTGTTGGATAGGTTTGCAAGAAAGTAAAGAGCACGTAAATAAAAGCTAGGGGCTGTTTAGATAAAGACACAACTAAATTAGTTTTAGTAGAGAGATTTTTGTTAAGAGAAAGTTATTTGTCCCTAGGCAATCGATAACTAGACCAGTAATCATTATTGCAATTCTATTTGAGGGAGAGGCATAAGCTAACATACTTTCTCTACTTGGATCATATGCACTTATGATTGGAACTCTAGCAAGCATCCGCAACTACTAAAGATCATTAAGGTAAAATGCAACCATAGCAATAAAGCATCAAGTCCTCTGTATCCCATATGCAAACAACCTACTTACTCGGGCTGTGCTTCTGTTCACTCACGCCACCCACCATAAGCAAATCATGAACATATTGCAAACCCTACAGCGGCAATCCCTCACGCTTGAGCGACACGGAGAGCACCATAAGACAGCACCAATAATAAAACATGCAACTCAAACCAATCTTGATCATCAAATAACCCATAGGACAAAACAGATCTAGTCAAACATCATTGGATAGCCATACATCATTGGGAAATAATATATAGCGTTGAGCACCATGTTTAAGTAGAGATTATAGCGGGTAAGAGAGAGGTTACACCGCTTCATAGAGGGGGAGAGTTGGTGATGATGGCGGTGAAGTTGTTGGCGAAGATTGCGGTGATGATGATGGCCCCGGCGGCACTCCGGTGCCACCAGAAGCGAGGGGGGAGAGCCCCCCTCCTTCTTATTCTTACTTGACCTTCTCCCTAGATGGGAGAAGGGTTTCCCCTCTGGTCCATGGTCTCCATGGCGTGGGAGGGGCGAGAGCCCCTTCGAGATTGGATCTGTCTCTCTCTGTTTCTACGTTCTGTTTTCTGGCCCTTCACCGTTTCTTAAATTCCCGGCGATCCGTAACTCCGATTGGGCTGAATTTTGGACATGATCTCGATCCGGAAATTAGCTTTCTTGCAGCGAAAGAAGGGCTCCAACTGCCTTACAGGGTGGCCACAAGGGTCCAGGGCGCGCCTGACCCCCTGGGGCGCGCCCCCTGCCTCGTGGCCCCCTCGGGCACCGTCTCATGTTGATTTTACTTCCCAAAAATCATAAATATTCCAAAATAATTCTCCGTCCGTTTTTATCCTGTTTGGACTCTGTTTGATATTGGGTTTCTGTGAAACATAAAACATGCAACAAAAAGGAACTAGCACTGGGCACTGGATCAATATGTTAGTCCCAAAAAATAGTATAAAAATTGCCAAAAGTATATGAAAGTTGAATAATATTGGCATGGAACAATCAAAAATTATAGATATGACGGAGACGTATTAGCATCCCCAAGCTTAATTCCTGCTCGTCCTCGAGTAAGTAAATGATAAAAAAGATAATTTTTGATGTGGAATGCTACCTAGCATAATCTTGATCATATGTCTAATCATGGCATGAATATTAAGACACGAGTGATTCAAAGCAATAGTCTATCATTTGACATAAAAACAATAATACTTCAAGCCTACTAATAAAGCAATCATGTCTTTTCAAAATAACATGGCCAAAGAATGTTATCCCTACAAAATCATAGAGTCTGGCTATGCTCCATCTTCACCACACAAAATATTCAAATCATGCACAACCCCGATGACAAGCCAAGCAATTGTTTCATACTTTTGACTTTCTCAAACCTTTTGAACTTTCACACAATACATGAGCATGAGCCATGGACATAGCACTATAGGTGGAATAGAATGGTGGTTGTGGAGAAGACAAAAAGGAGAAGATAGTCTCACATCAACTAGGCGTATCAACGGGCTATGGAGATGCCCATCAATAGATATCAATGTGAGTGAGTAGGGATTGCCATGCAACGGATGCACTAAGAGCTATAAGTGTATGAAAGCTCAGACTGAAAACTAAGTGGGTGTGCATCCAACTTGCTTGCTCATGAAGACCTCGGGCGTTTGAGGAAGCCCATCATCCGAATATACAAGCCAAGTTCTATAATGAAAATTCCCACTAGTATATGAAAGTGAAAGCATAGGATACTCTCTCTATGAAGAACATGGTGCTACTCTGAAGCACAAGTGTGGTAAAAGGATAGTAACATTGCCCCTTCTCTCTTTTTCTCTCATTTTTTTATTTTCCTTTTTTTATTTTTTTATTTTTTTGGTGGGCTTCTTTGGCCTCTGTTTTTTATATTTAGGCTTCTTTGGCCTCTTTTATTTTTTGTAAAGTCCGGAGTCTCATCCCGACTTGTGGGGGAATCATAGTCTCCATCATCCTTTCCTCACTGAGCAATGCTCTAATAATGATGATAATCACACTTTTTATTTACTTACAACTCAATATTACAACTCAATACTAGAACACAGATATGACTCTATACGAATGCCTCCAGCGGTGTAACGGGATGTGCAATGATCTAGCGTAGCAAAGATATCAAAAAACGGACAAGCCATAAAAATATCATGCTAGCTATCTTACGATCATGCAAAGAAATATGACAATGAATGCTCGAGTCATGTATATGATGATGGTGGAAGTTGCATGGCAATATATCTCGGAATGGCTATGGAAATGCCATGATAGGTAGGTATGGTGGCTGTTTTGAGGAAGATATAATGAGGCTTATGTGTGACAGAGCGTATCATATCACGGGGTTTGGATGCACCAACGAAGTTTGCACTAACTCTCGAGGTGAGAAAGGGCAATGCACGGTACCGAAGAGGCTAGCAATGATGGAAGGGTGAGAGTGCGTATAATCCATGGACTCAACATTAGTCATAACGAACTCACATACTTATAGAAAAAATCTATTAGTCATTGAAACAAAGTACTACGTGCATGCTCCTAGGGGGATAGATTGGTAGGAAAAGACCATCGCTCATCCCCGACCGCCACTCATAAGGAAGACAATCAATAAATACCTGATGCTCCGACTTCGCTACATAACGATTCACCATACGTGCATGCTACGGGAATCACAAACCTCAACACAAGTATTTCTACGATCCACAACTACCCACTAGCATGACACTAATATCACCATCTTTATATCGCAAAACTATTGCAAGGAATCAAACACATCATATTCAGTGATGTACAAGTTTTATGTAGGATTTTATGACTAACCATGTGAATGACCAGTTCCTGTCATCTCTCTAAATAGATATAAGTGAAGCAAGAGAGTTTAATTCTTTCTACAAAAGATATGCCCACGCTCTAACAAAATTAAGTGAAGCAAAAGAGCATTCTACAAATGGCGGTTGTCTAAGTAAAGAGAAACATGCAATCCAACTTCAAATGATATAAGTGAAGCACATGAAGCATTCTATAAAGCCATACTCAAAAGATATAAGTGAAGTGCAAAGAGCATTCTATAAATCAACCAAGGACTATCTCATACCAGCATGGTGCATAAAATAAAAATGAAAACTAATGCAAAAGACGCTCCAATATTTGCACATATCGCATGAACGAAACGAATCCGAAAACATATCGATATTTGTTGAAGAAAGAGGGGATGCCTTCCGGGGCATCCCCAAGCTTAGACTCTTGAGTCTCCTTGAATATTTACTTGGGGTGCCTTGGTCATCCCCAAGCTTGAGATCTTGCCTCTCTTCCTTCTTCTCACATTGAAACCTTCTCGATCATCGAACACTTCATCCACACAAAACTTCAACAGAAAACTCGGTAAGATCCGTTAGTATAATAAAGCAAATCACTACTCTAAGTACTGTTGCAAACCAATTCATATTTTGTTTTTGCATTGTGTATACTGTAGCATAACTCTTCCATGGCTTAATCCTCTGATATAAATTGATAGTTTCATTAAAACAAGCAAACTATGCATCAAAAACAGAATCTGTCTAAAACAGAACAGTGTGTAATAATCTGAACATTCACCATACTTCTGATCCATGAACAATTCTACCAAAATTAGGAAAAATAAAAAATTTGTATAGAAAGACAGTGCAAAAAGAATCAGAACCATTTGACGTTCCAGTAGAAAAAGTAAAATCGCGCACTGCAGCCAAAGTTTCTGTCCTGCACTGTACAAACCAACAAGCATTGTAAACATCCTAAAGGCAAACCTTGGCACATTATTTTTATAATACAATAGAATTGTACAAGGGGATAATTATTTTTGTTGAAAATTTTCTGTAATCAAGATTCGCAAAGTTTCCGTGAGCATGAACAAAGTTCAAGGCTAGCTCCCACTTCAACAATGTTTGTCTCTCTCACTTTCACTTTCCTTTTTGAAAAAGTTTTGGGTTCCCCTCTTTATTTTTGTTGTTTTTAAACTATATGAAAGAACTCAACAAAAATAAATGAATCTCTAAATCTTCCGGGTTGTCTCCCTGGCAGCGCTTTATTTAAAGCCATTAAGCTAGGCATATAGTGCTCAAGTAGTGAATCCACCCGGATCCCAAGGTATATCAAAGCCAATTTTAATTAGCAATGATTTGTAATTTAGTAGTGAGCACAAAGCAACATATATCATGCAACAACGAAGTCTAACTCTCTTCCTATGCATCAGCATGTCATAAAAGAACAATTCATGCACACATAGTAAAGGCCAATGCATAGTATAAACAGTTTCTTGCAATTTTTTCGTGTTGGAAACATAGAGAGGTGGAGATATAGTTCCTCTCTCATAATAATTGAAAGTAGGAGCAGCAAGCACATGCATATTATATTCATCAAAATCATCATGTGCAACGTTATAAGGCAACCCATCAATATAATCCTTAATAAGGGTAAACTTCTCCGATATAGTGTAGTCGGGAGAATTCAAAAAGATAATAGGACTATCATGCGTGGGTGCAATAGAAACAATTTCATGTTTAACATAAGGAACTATAGCAAGTTCATCTCCATAAGCATAATTCATATTGGCATCTTGGCCACAAGCATATAAAGCATCATCAAAAAGGGATATTTCAGGAGAATCAATGGGATCATAACAATCATCATAGCAATCATCCTTCGGTAAGCACGAAGGGAAATTAAACAATGTATGGGTTGAAGAGTTACTCTCATTAGAAGGTGGGCACGGGTAGCTAATCCGCTCTTCCTCCTTTTGTTCTTCGCTCTTCTCCTTATCTTTTTCATCCAATGAGCTCACAGTTTCATCAACTTCTTCTTCCATAGACTCCTGCAAAATATTAGTCTCTTCTTGGACAGCGGGGTAATCCTAAATATATGGTTCAACATAAGCATTAGAAGCATAATTATCATGGCAATACTTAAGTATGGAAAAAAAATAGATTTGTAAAGAGTAGTACCATATGTTTAAATCAAAGAAGCAATTTCATAAGCACCCTTAAAAGCAACAAATTCTTTAATTTGTTGAATACCATAGTAACTATAAACACCCTTAGCATACGAAGATAAGATTCCATTATCAATCAACTCACATTGGTAGGGAAGGTGTTTCTTAAGGTTTTCAGAACAACAAGTAACATCATACATATAACATAAATTCCAAGCATAGCATTGCAAACGATGAATTTGACCCAATAGAATTTTCCCTTTTTCAGATATTCGGTGTCGCGCATAACAAGCATGCTCATCTAAAGATTTGCCCTCAACTAAGCTAGTTGGGGTTTCAGCACAAGCACATAGGGATCGAAGATGATCCAAGTAATAAGCTTCAGGAGTGTGATAGATTTTGAGTGGTTCTTCAACCATTGGTTCAGTAGGTACAACTATTTTTTTGGTATTTTGCGTTTCCTACCCATAACTAAAGATAGAAAACAACTAAGAACAGCAAATAAAAATTACTTAGTGATAAAGCAAACAAGCACACAAGAGAATATTCACCCCACGCTATTGCTCCCCGTCAACGGCGCCAGAAAAAGGTCTTGATAACCCACAAGTATAGGGGATCAATTGTAGCCTCTTTTGATAAGTAAGAGTGTTGAAACCAACGAGGAGCTAAAGGCAGAACAAATATTCCCTCAAGTTCTATCGACCACCGATACAACTCTACGCACGCTTGACGTTCACTTCACCTAGAATAAGTATGAAACTTGAAGTACTTTGTAGGTGTTGTTGGATAGGTTTGCAAGAAACTAAAGAGCACGTAAATAAAAGCTAGGGGCTGTTTAGAAAAAGACACAACTAAATTAGTTTTAGTAGAGAGCATTTTGTTACGAGAAAGTTATTTGTCCCTAGGCAATCGATAACTAGACCAGTAATCATTATTGCAATTCTATTTGAGGGAGAGGCATAAGCTAACATACTTTCTCTACATGGATCTTATGCACTTATGATTGGAACTCTAGCAAGCATCCGCAACTACTAAAGTTCATTAAGGTAAAACCCAACCATAGCATTAAAGCATCAAGTCCTCTTTATCCCATACGCAAACAACCTACTTACTCGGGTATGTGCTTCTGTTCACTCACGCCACCCACCATAAGCAAATCATGAACATATTGCAAACCCTACAGCGGGAATCCCTCATGCTTGCGCAACATGGGGAGCACCATAGGACAACACCAATAATAAAACATGCAACTCAAACCAATCTTGATCATCAAATAACCCATAGGACAAAACAGATCTACTCAAACATCATAGGATAGCCATACATCATTGGGAAATAATATATAGCATTGAGCACCATGTTTAAGTAGAGATTACAGCGGGTAAGAGAGAGGTTACACCGCTGCATAGAGGGGGGAAGAGTTGGTGATGATGGCAGTGAAGTTGTTGGCGAAGATTGCGGTGATGATGATGGCCCCGGCGCCACTCCGGTGCCACCGGAAGCGAGGGGAGAGAGCCCCCGTCCTTCTTCTTCTTCTTACTTGAACTTCTCCCTAGATGGGAGAAAGGTTTCCCCTCTGGTCCATGGTCTCCATGGCGTGGGAGGGGCGAGAGCCCCTCCGAGATTGTATCTGTCTCTCTATCTCTCTCTGTTTCTGCATTCTGTTTTCTAGCCCTTCACCGTTTCTTAAATTCTCGAAGATCTGTAAGTCCAATTGGGCTGAATTTGGGACACGATCTCTATCCAGAAATTAGCTCTCTTGCAATGAAAGAAGGGCTCCAACCGCCTTACGGGGCGGCCACGAGGGTCCAAGGCGGGCCTGACCCCCTGGGGCACGCCCCCTGCCTCGTGGCCCCCCTCAGGCACCGTCTCGCATTGATTTTACTTCCCAAAAATCATAAGTATTCCAAAATAATTCTCCGTCCGTTTTTATACCATTTGGACTCCGTTTGATATTGGGTTTCTGCAAAACATAAAACATGCAACAAATAGGAACTGGCACTGGGCACTGGATCAATATGTTAGTCCCAAAAAATAGTATAAAAAGTTGCCAAAGTATATGAAAGTTGAATAATATTGGCATGGAACAATCAAAAATTATAGATATGACGGAGACGTATCATATACCCAATAGTTTCCTTAGGGTATCCTATGATGACGCATTTTTCCAACTTGGGTTCGAGCTTTTCAGGTTGAAGTTTCTTGACATAAGCATCGCATCCCCAAACTTTCAGAAGCGACAGCTTAGGTTTCTTTCCAAACCATAATTCATACGGTGTCATCTCAATGGATTTCGACGGAGCCCTATTTAAGGTGAATGCGGCAGTTTCTAAAGCATAACCCAAAAATGATAGCGGTAGATCGGTAAGAGACATCATAAATCGCACCATATCCAATAGAGTGTGATTACGATGTTCGCACACACTATTTCGTTGAGGTGTTCCAGGCGGCGTGAGTTGTGAAACAATTCCACATTTCCTTTAGTGTGTGCCAAACTTGTGACTCGGGTATTCTCCTCCATGATCTGATCGCAAGAACATTATTTTCATGTCACATTGATTCTCTACCTCACTCTAAAATTCCTTGAACTTTTCAAAGGTCTCAGACTTGTGTTTCATTAAGTAGACATACCCATATCTACTTAAGTCATCAGTGAGGGTGAGAACATAATGATAGCCACCGCGAGCCTCAATGCTCATTGGACCGCACACATCAATATGTATGATTTCCAATAAGTTGGTTGCTCGCTCCATTGTTCTGGAGAATGGAGTCTTGGTCATTTTGCCCATGAGGCATGGTTCGCATGTGTCAAATGATTCATAATCAAGAGACTCCAAAAGTCCATGTGCATGGAGTTTCTTCATGCGTTTGACACCAATGTGACCAAGGCGACAGTGCCACAAGTATGTGGGACTATCATTATCAACCTTACATCTTTTGGCATTCACACTATGAATATGTGTAACATCACGTTCGAGATTAAACAAAAATAAACCATTGACCAGCGGTGCATGACCATAAAACATATCTCTCATATAAATAGAGCAACCATTATTCTCATATTTAAATGAGTAGCCATCTCGCATCAAACGAGATCGAGATACAATGTTCATGCTCAAAGCTGGTACTAAATAACAATTATTGAGGTTTAAAACTAATCCCGTAGGTAAATGTAGAGGCAGCGTGCCGACGGTGATCACATCGACCTTGGAACCATTCTCGACGCGCATCGTCACCTTGTCCTTCGCCAGTCTCTGCTTATTCCGCAGCTCCTATTTTGAGTTACAAATATGAGCAACCGCACCGGTATCAAATACCCAGGAGCTACTACGAGCACTGGTAAGGTACACATCAATAACATGTATATCACATATACCTTTGGCGTTGCCGGCCTTCTTATCCGCAAAGTACTTGGGGCAGTTCCGTTCCCAGTGACCATTTCCCTGGCAATAAAAGCACTGAGTCTCGGGCTTGGGTCCATTCTTTGGCTTCTTCCCGGCAACTGATTTACCGGGCGCGGCAACTCCCTTGCCATCCTTCTTGAAGTTCTTCTTACCCTTGCCCTTCTTGAAACTAGTGGTCTTATTCACCATCAACACTTGATGTTCCTTTTTGATCTCCACCTCCACTGATTTCAGCATTGAATATAACTTAGAAATGGATTTCTCCATCCCTTTCATATTGTAGTTCATCACAAAGCTCTTGTAGCTGGGTGGAAGCGACTGGAGGATCCTGTCAATGGCCGAGTCATCTGGAAGATTAACTCCCAGCTGAGACAAGCGATTGTGCAACCCAGACATTTTGAGTATATGCTCGCTGACAGAACTGTTTTCCTCCATCTTACAACTGTAGAACTTGTCGGGGACTTCATATCTCTTGACCCGGTCATGAGCTTGGAAACCCATTTTCAGCTCTTGGAACATCTCATATGCTCCGTGCTGCTCAAAACGCGTTTGGAGCCCCGATTCTAAGTTGTAAAGCATGCCGCACTGAACCAGGGAGTAATCATCACTACGCGACTGCCAGGCGTTCATAACGTCTTGAGTTGCTGGGAAAATGGGTGCTTCACCTAGCGGTGCTTCAAGGACATATGCTTTCTTGGCAGCTATGAGGATGATCCTCAAGTTACGGACCCAATCTGTATAGTTGCTACCATCGTTTTTCAGCTTGGTTTTCTCTAGGAACGCGTTGAAGTTGAGGGCAACATTAGCATGGGCCATTTGATCTACAAGACATATTGTAAATATATTTTAGACTAAGTTCATGATAATTAAGTTCATCTAATCAAATTATTTAATGAACTCCCACTCAAAGAGACATCCCTCTAGTCATCTAAGTGATCCATGATCCGAATCGACTAAGCCGTGTCCGATCATCACGTGAGAGGTACTAGTCATCAACGGTGAACATCTCCATGTTGATCGTATCTACTATATGGCTCATGTTCGACCTTTCGGTCTCTCGTGTTCCAAGGCCATGTCTGTACATGCTAGGCTCGTCAAGTCAACCTAAGTGTTTTGCATGTGTAAATCTAGCTTACACTCGTTGTATGGAAATGTTAGAATCTATCACACCCAATCATCGCGTGGTGCTTCGAAACAACGAACCTTCGCAACGGTGCACAGTTAGGAGGGCACTTTTCTTGAAATTTTAGTGAGGGATCATCTTATTTACGCTACCATCGTTCAAAGAAAATAAGATGTAACCATGACAAACATCACATGCAAATCATAAAGTGACATGATATGGCGAAAAATGTGAATGGTGGCTGACCACCATGGCGGGTGGTATCATGGTCGTCCAGCATCCTTGCATCCACGTCTGACGCGTATTCCGGTCCGAGCTAGCACTGTAGCCCCGTGTATTCTGGTGAAAAGGCAACCTAGTGGCAGCTATGGAATCTTGTCAGGCCCTCTACCCAATTCACGTGTCGAGCAACCCAACAGGTGTGCGAGTCCTTCACAGGGTCCATATCCTTCATGTGCCCGACCACGAAAAGCGTACGAAGTGCTGCTAGAACTCATGCGGGACGTGCACTAATTGTTGTCCACAACTCCACATGCAGTAGACAGCAAGGCTAGAGTGTTAGTAGAGATAGTTTGTTTAGATAACAAGATTACCATTAATAGAGACATTTGTTTAGTCATCAAGGTTGGCATCAAGAGAGACAGTTCTAGAGTCAAAGAGATTTTCATTTAAGGGCTCCTGTGTTCAATAACACTCGACAATAAGCACACACACACAAAATGGGTTAATAAAAACTAGCAGATCATATAACCATAGCTGGTTATCTTTCCTAGCTAATTACTAAATCATTTTTAATTGAAGAATTTATGGGCCAAATTTTTCAGTACGTGTACCGAACAGTCACCACTGGAATACCTGGCAATCAAACCAGATGCAGTATGCATATTGATTCTAAAAAGAATCAGCATAAATCTACATGTTGTCAACAACCTAGACAATCAAACCAGATGCATGATACATATTAATTTTAAAAAGAATCAGCACATCCGCATGTTAAAAACGTAGAAAATCAAACCAAATTCCTCGCAAAATGATAGGCCAATTCAGACAACATAACAGGATGAATCCCAAGGAATTTGGTTTTGGCAGCACACCAGGAGTATACAACAGACAAACAAATGATTAAACATAGGACAACAAATAAGGTTCTCCCAGATGATCAGTCCTTTTTGAAACGAACCGAGATAATCAAGTTCATGTATCTAGAGAAAGTTTGGTTTGAAAGGCCCCCTGTCCTTACCACAAACATTGCGGTGGTGTCCCATAACACCACATTTTGAACATTTTGGCAATTTCCGTGGCTCCTTCGGCAAATCTCCTCTATCAGGACACGTCGTGCTCTTGTGCCCTTGCACTATGCAAATGGAGCATAAGCGAGACCTCTTGAGATGTTACTCGTAAGGAGGTTTGTCCCTGCTGGTGGTAGGTTGGCCAGCAGTCCGCTTCTTGTTAGGCACGGCAACACCGGAGCAGCTTGATGCACCATCTGTGGTTTGCCTAGATGCAACGATCTTATGGTTCTCATCATGAAGGTAGGGTGCGACATTATTGGCCTGCTGCTGACGCTCGACAAGTCCCATGCCATCTGCTTCTAAGCCTAACGGAAGTAATGTAGCGTAAACATCCTTCATAAGGCTCATGAAAACCTCGTAGCACTTCACATTGTGATCTCCCAGCTGCACACACTCCAGAGCCTTTAGGTACATCGCATGATGCCTGAAAGTGTCACTCGAAGGTGTCGGTGTACTAAAGTAGGGGCACTCCTTTGTACCCCTTATTTTTGCACGGGCAGTCAGAGCCACGCCTACGGCCATGCTTAGCAGGGTAGAGGGAGGATTCAAAGCTGCGGGATGGTCAAAGCAATGCCAAGACAAGAGGCGCAAAGGGCAGAAGGGCGTGGTGGACTCCCTGGGCAAGGCCCTTGCCGGGGCGACCTCCGCGGCCCTGGCGAGAGCCTTGCCGGGGCAGCTTGCCCAACACCAACAGAGCGAGCCACCCTTGAGCCCACGGGTTCCAAACCAACCAACTACATTGGACCCAAGGCTCGGGAGGCGCCTCTGAGGTGGCATGCAGATCTTTATCAAGATCATGAACGCACAAGATCAGATGAGGATCAGAAGACGGCGACCCTCGGCGGGACCCTAGCCGAGGGAATCCACAAGACCCCCGGCAAGCGCCTTGCCGGGGACGACTGCAACGCCATGGCAAGACCCTTGTCGGGCCCCCAGCAAGACCCTTGCCGAAGGCGTCAGTAGGGCCACTGCCAGGCCCGTGCCAGCCAAGACTCCGCCACCGTTCGCATGCAGCTGCCAGCCCAACCAGCTGGGCAGGCACCTGCGTGGCAACATGTGGCTTCCAGGCCAACTCAGCAAGCACCTGCGTGGTGGCATGCAGATCTTCGTGAAGACCCTGCCACCACGCCACCTCAGCAGCCTGCCTGTCTACATGGCGTTGCATGCATCGCTGGCCTGGGTGCATGTCGAAGCGAGGCGAGGCGGCGACAGACGGGATGGGCCTCGTTCCCGCCCCCAATAAAACTAATGGACACCTAAGTAGCGCATTTAATGCGCTTTGTCCCGTAATGCCGGGCGATAAGCTCACGCACTATACACCTTTCCACCTCCTGTGTGCCATTGTGGCGACCCCTTTCTGCCTATAAAAGGAGGCCCGAGGCATCCAGGATAAGGATTCAGACTTTTGGACAAGTCGCACTCATCGTAGCTAGTTCAAGAACTCCAAGAACACTCAATACATCCACCAAAGCAGGACTAGGGTTTTACGCATCCTCGCGGCCCGAACCTGGGTAAACGACCCGTGTGCTTGTGTCGATGGCCGATCCCGCTCTTCTCGCGACCCTGCGCCCCGCAACCGTAGTAGGGATTCCCGTGATCCCATACGTGTCGTTCCCACCGACATCTTTGGCGCGCCAGGTAGGGGGCGCGGTAGTGTGAATCTGGTTCAGTTGTCAGCCCAACAGTTCTTTGTCGCCATGGCTTCCAAGGAAGAAGACGACCAAGCTTGGTGGCACCATCTGCGGGGGCGGTGAACGCCCGTGCAGCGACAGAAAAGCTATGTCATGCAAAACTTCAAGCAATTTCCTTTTTATATATGAGGTTGTTGTCCTCGAAGGTCCTGCCCTCTGTATGAAAGTCTGCATGTAAAGGGGCCTTTCCGCAATTGGCAATGCCCTTGTTCTATTTCGAGTCCACTCAATAGCTCAAGTGGTCACGTCGAGAGTGGCGAGGTAGCCTTCCGCAATTGGCAACGCTCTCGATTCTGACTCGAGTCAAGCTCGACAGTTCGAGCGGCCGCGTTGCGCATGGTAAGTGTTGGAAATATGCCCTAGAGGCAATAATAAATTGATTATTATTATATTTCCTTGTTCATGATAATCGTTTATTATCCATGCTAGAATTGTATTGATAGGAAACTCAAATACATGTGTGGATACATAGACAACACCATGTCCCTAGTAAGCCTCTAGTTGACTAGCTCGTTGATCAATAGATGGTTACGGTTTCCTAACCATGGACATTGGATGTCATTGATAACGGGATCACATCATTAGGAGAATGATGTGATGGACAAAGACCCAATCCTAAGCCTAGCACAAGATCATGTAGTTCGTATGCTAAAGCTTTTCTAATGTCAAGTATCATTTCCTTAGACCATGAGATTGTGCAACTCCCGGATACTGTAGGAGTGCTTTGGGTGTGCCAAACGTCACAACGTAACTGGGTGACTATAAAGGTGCACTACGGGTATCTCCGAAAGTGTCTGTTGGGTTGGCACGAATCGAGACTGGGATTTGTCACTCCGTGTGACGGAGAGGTATCTCTGGGCCCACTCGGTAGGACATCATCATAATGTGCAGAATGTGATCAAAGAGTTGATCACGGGATGATGTGTTACGAAACGAGTAAAGAGACTTGCCAGTAACGAGATTGAACAAGGTATCGGGATACCGACGATCGAATCTCGGGCAAGTATCGTACCTCTAGACAAAGGGAATTGTATACGGGATTGATTAAGTCCTTGACATCATGGTTCATCCAATGAGATCATCGTGGAACATGTGGGAGCCAACATGGGTATCCAGATCCCGCTGTTGGTTATTGACCAGAGAGTCATCTCAGTCATGTCTGCATGTCTCCCGAACCCGTAGGGTCTACACACTTAAGGTTCGGTGACACTAGGGTTATAGAGATATTAGTATGCGGTAACCCGAAAGTTGTTCGGAGTCCCGGATGAGATCCCGGACGTCACGAGGAGTTCCGGAATGGTCCGGAGGTAAAGAATTATATATAGGAAGTGCTATTTTGGCCATCGGGACAAGTTTCGGGGTCACCGATATTGTACCGGGACCACCGGAAGGGTCCCGGGGGTCCACCGGGTGGGGCCACCTGCCTCGGGGGGCCACATGGGCTGTAGGGGTGTGCGCCTTGGCCTACATGGGCCAAGGGCACCAGCCCTAAGAGGCCCATGCGCCAAGAGAGCAAGAAAGGAAGAGTCCTAAAGGGGGAAGGCACCTCCTAGGTGCCTTGGGGGGGATGGACTCCTCCCTTGGCCGCACCCTTCCTTGGAGGAAGGGCCAAGGCTGCGCCCCCCCTCCTCTCCCTTGGCCCTATATATAGTGGGGGGAAGGGAGGGCAACCATACCTAAGCCCTGGCGCCTCCCTCACCCTCCCATGACACATCTCCCTCCTCCCGCAGCGCTTGGCGAAGCCCTGTTGGAATCCCGCTACTTCCACCACCACGCCGTCGTGCTGCTGGATCTCCATCAACCTCTCCTTCCCCCTTTCTGGATCAAGAAGGAGGAGACGTCGCTGCTCCGTACGTGTGTTGAACGCGGAGGTGTCGTCCGTTCGGCGCTAGGATCATCGGTGATTTGGATCACACGAGTACGACTCCATCAACCCCGTTCTCTTGAACGCTTTCGCGCGCGATCTACAAGGGTATGTAGATCCACTCCTCCCTCGTTGCTAAGATGACTCCATAGATAGATCTTGGTGACACGTAGGAAAATTTTGAATTTATGCTACGTTCCCCAACAGTGGTATCAGAGCTAGGTCTATGCGTAGTTTCTATGCACGAGTAGAACACAAAGTAGTTGTGGGCGTTGATTTTGTTCAATATGCTTACCATTACAAGTCTAATCTTGATTCGGCGGCATTGTGGGATGAAGCGGCCCGGACCGACCTTACACGTACTCTTACGTGAGACTGGTTCCACCGACTGACATGCACTAGTTGCATAAGGTGGCTAGCGGGTGTCTGTCTCTCCCACTTTAGTCGGATCGGATTCGATGAAAAGGGTCCTTATGAAGGGTAAATAGCAATTGGCATATCACGTTATGGTTTTTGCGTAGGTAAGAAACGTTCTTGCTAGAAACCCATAGCAGCCACGTAAAACATGCAAACAACAATTAGAGGATGTCTAACTTGTTTTTGCAGGGTATGCTATGTGATGTGATATGGCCAAGAAGAATGTGATGAATGATATGTGATGTATGAGATTGATCATGTTCTTGTAATAGGAATCACGACTTGCATGTCGATGAGTATGACAACCGGCAGGAGCCATAGGAGTTGTCTTAATTTATTTATGACCTGCGTGTCAACATAAACATCATGTAATTACTTTACTTTATTGCTAACCGTTAGCTGTAGAAGTAGAAGTAATAGTTGGTGAGACAACTTCATGAAGACACAATGATGGAGATCATGATGATGGAGATCATGATGATGGAGATCATGGTGTCATGCCGGTGACGATAATGATCATGGAGCCCCGAAGATGGAGATCAAAAGGAGCAATATGATATTGGCCATATCATGTCACTATTTGATTGCGTGTGATGTTTATCATGTTTATACATCTTATTTGCTTAGAACGACGATAGTAAATAAGATGATCCCTCACTAAAATTTCAAGAAGGTGTTCCCCCTAACTGTGCACCATTGCGAAAGTTCGTCGTTTCAAAGCACCACGTGATGATCGGGTGTGATAGATTCTTACGTTCGAATACAACGGGTGTTGACGAGCCTAGCATGTACAGACATGGCCTCGGAACACATGCGAAACACTTAGGTTAACTTGACGAGCCTAGCATGTACAGACATGGCCTCGGAACACAAGAGACCGAAAGGTCGAGCATGAGTCATATAGAAGATACGATCAACATGAAGATGTTCACCGATGTTGACTAGTCCGTCTCACGTGATGATCGGACATGGCCTAGTTGATTTGGATCATGTAATCGCTTAGATGACTAGAGGGATGTCTATCTGAGTGGGAGTTCATAAGATGAACTTAATTATCCTGAACATAGTCAAAAGGTCTTCGCAAATTATGTCGTAGCTCGCACTTCAGTTCTACTGTTTAGATATGTTCCTAGAGAAAATTTAGTTGAAAGTTGATAGTAGCAATTATGCGGACTAGGTCCGTAAACTGAGGATTGTCCTCATTGCTTCATAGAAGGCTTATGTCCTTAATGCACCGCTCAGTGTGCCGAACCTCGAACGTTGTCTGTGGATGTTGCGAACATCTGACATACACGTTTTGATGACTACATGATAGTTCAATGCGTAATGCTAAATGGTTTAGAATTGAGGCACCAAAGACGTTTTTGAAACATCGCAGAACATATGAGATGTTCCAAGGACTGAAATTAGGATTTCAGGCTCGTGCCCACGTCAAGAGGTATAAGACCTCCGACGATTTTCTTAGCCTGCAACTAAGGGAGAAAAGCTCAATTGTTGAGCTTGTGCTCAGATTGTCTAAGTACAAGAATCGCTTGAATCGAGTGGGAGTTGATCTTCCAGATGAAATAGTGATGGTTCTCCGAAGTCATTACCACCAAGCTGCTTGAGCTTCGTGATGAACTATAATATATCAGGGACATATATGATGATCCTTGAGATATTCGCGATGTTTGACACCACAAAAGTAGAAATCAAGGAGCATCAATTGTTGATGGTTGGTGAAACCACTAGTTTCAACAAGGGCACGGGCACGAAGGGATACTTCATGAAACGGTAATTCAGCTGCTGCTCTAGTGAAGAAACCCAAGGTTGAACCCAAACCCGAGACTAAGTGCTTCTGTAATAAGGGGAACAGCCACTGGAGCAGAATTACCCTAGATACTTGGTAGATGAGAAGGCTGGCAAGGTCGATAGAAGTATATTGGATATACATTGTGTTGATGTGTACTTTATTAGTACTCCTAGTAGCACCAGGGTATTAGATACCGGTTCGGTTGCTAAGTGTTAGTAACTCGAAATAAAAGCTACGGAATAAACGGAGACTAGCTAAAGGTGAGCTGACGATATGTGTTGGAAGTGTTTCCAATGTTGATATGATCAAGCATCGCATGCTCCCTCTACCATCGAGATTGGTGTTTGCGTTGAGCATAGACATGATTGGATTATGTCTATCGCAATACGGTTATTCATTTAAGGAGAATAACGGTTACTTTGTTTATTTGAATAATACCTTAAATGGTCTTGCACCTAAAATGAATGGTTCATTGAATCTCGATCATAGTGATACACATGTTCATGCCAAAAGATATAAGATAGTAATGATAGTACCACCTACTTGTGGCACTGCCACTTAAGTCATATCGGTGTAAAACGCATGAAGAGGCTCCATGTTGATGGATCTTTGGACTCACTCATTTTTGAAAAGTTTGAGACATGTGAACCATGTCTATTGGTGTATATGCATGAAGAAACTCCATGCAAATGGACCGTTTGGACTCACTTGATTTTGAATTACTTGAGACATGCAAATCATACCACATGGGCAAGATGACTGAAAGCCTCGTTTTCAGTAAAATGGAACTAGAAAGCAACTTGTTGGAAGAAATACATTTTGATGTGTGCAGTCCAATGAGTGCTGAGGCGTGTAGTGGATATCGTTATGTTCTTACTTCACAGATGATTTGAGTAGATGTTGAGTACATTTACTTGATAAATCACGAGTCTGAATTATTGAAAGGTTCAAGTAATTTCAGGGTGAAGTTGAAAGATCGTCGTGACAAGAGGATAAAATATCTATGATATGATCATAGAGATGAATATCTGAATTACGAGTTTGGCACAGAATTAAGACATTGTGGAAATTGTTTCACAACTAATACAGCCTGGAACACCATAGTGTGATGGTGTGTCCGAACATCATAACTGCACCCTATTGGATATGATGCATACCATGATGTCTCTTATCGAATTACCACGATAGTTTATGGGTTAGGCATTAAAGACAACCACATTCACTTTAAATAGGGCACCACGTAATTCCGATGACACCATATGAACTATGGTTTAGAGAAACCTAAGCTGTCATTTCTTAGAAGTTTGGGGCTGCGACGCTTATGTGAAAAAGTTTTAGGCTGATAAGCTCGAACCCAAAGCGGATAAATGCATCTTCATAGGACACCCAAAACAGTTGGGTATACCTCCTGTCTCAGATCCGAAAGCAATAAGGGATTGTTTCTAGAATCGGGTCCTTTCTCGAGGAAAAGTTTCTCTCGAAAGAATTGAGTGGGAGGATGGTGGAGACTTGATGAGGTTATTGAACTGTCTCTTCAACTAGTGTGTGGCAGGGCACAGGAGTTGTTCCTGTAGCACCTACACCAATTGAAGTGGAAGCTTATGATAGTGATCATGAAACTTCAGATCAAGTCACTACCAAACCACGTGGGATGACAAGGATGCGTACTACTTCAGAATGGTACGTAATCCTGTCTTGGAAGTCATGTTGCTAGACAACAATGAACCTACGAGCTATGGAGAAGCGATGGTGGGCCCGGATTCCGATAAATGGCTCGAGGCCATAAAATCCGAGAGAGGATCCATGTATGGAAACAAAGTGTAGACTTTGGAAGAACTACTTGATGGTCGTAAGGCTGTTAGGTACATATGGATTTTAAAAGGAAGACGGACAATGATGGTAAGTATCACCATTAAGAAAGCTCGACTTGTCGTTAAGATGTTTTTTCGACAAGTTCAAGGAGTTGACTACGATGAGACTTTCTCACTCGTAGCGATGCTAAGAGTCTGTTGGAATTATATTAGTGATTACTGCATTATTTATGAAATCTTGCAGATAGGATGTCAAAACATTGTTTCCTCGACGATTTTCTTGAGAAAAGGTTGTATGTGATACAACCGGAAGGTTTTGTTAATCCTGAAAGATGCTAATAAGTATGCAAAGCTCCAGCAATCCTTCTAAGGACTGGAGTAAGCATCTCGGAGTTGGAATGTATGCTTTGATGAGATGATCAAAGATTTTGGGTGTATACAAAGTTTATGAGAAACTTGTATTTCCAAAGAAGTGAGTGGGAGCACTATAGAATTTCTGATGAGTATATGTTGTTGACATATTATGGATCAGAAATGACGTAGAATTTCTGGAAAGCATATAGGGTTATTTGGAAAGTGTTTTTCAATGGAAAGCCTGGATTAAGCTACTTGAACATTAAACATCAAGATCTATAAGGATAGATCAAAACGCTTAATGGTACTTTCAAATGAGCACATACCTTGACATGATCTTGAAGGTGTTCAAGATGGATCAGTCAAAAAGGAGTTCTTGCCTGAGTTGTAAGGTATGAAGTTAAGACTTAAAGCTCGACCACGGCAGAATAGAGAGAAAGGACGAAGGTCGTCCCCTATGCTTAAGACATAGGCTCTACAGTATGCTATGCTGTGTACTGCACCTGAAATGTGCCTTGCCATGAGTCAGTCAAGGAGTACAAGAGTGATCTAAGAATGGATCATAGGACAGCGGTCAAAGTTATCCTTAGTAACTAGTGGACTAAGGAATTTTCTCGATTATGGAGGTGGTAAAAGAGTTCGTCGTAAAGGGTTACGCCGATGCAAACTTTGACACTAATCCAGATTATTCTGAGTAGTAAATTGGATTCGTATAGTAGAACAGTTATTTGGAATAGCTCCAAATGTAGCGTAGTAGTTACATCTACAAGATGACATAGAAATTTGCGAAGTACATATGGATCTGAAAGATTCAGACCCGTTGACTATAACATCTCTCACAAGCATAACATGATCAAACCCAGAACTCATCGAGTGTTAATCACATGGTAATGTGAACTAGATTATTGACTCTAGTAAACTCTTTGGGTGTTAGTCACATGGGGACGTGACCTTGAGTGTTAATCACATATCGATGTGAACTGGATTATTGACTCTAGTGCAAGTGGGAGACTGCTGGAAATATGCCCTAGAGGCAATAATAAATTGATTATTATTATATTTCCTTGTTCATGATAATCGTTTATTATCCATGCTAGAATTGTATTGATAGGAAACTCAAATACATGTGTGGATACATAGACAACACCATGTCCCTAGTAAGCCTCTAGTTGACTAGCTCGTTGATCAATAGATGGTTACGGTTTCCTGACCATGGACATTGGATGTCATTGATAACGGGATCACATCATTAGGAGAATGATGTGATGGACAAAGACCCAATCCTAAGCCTAGCACAAGATCATGTAGTTCGTATGCTAAAGCTTTTCTAATGTCAAGTATCATTTCCTTAGACCATGAGATTGTGCAACTCCCAGATACCGTAGGAGTGCTTTGGGTGTGCCAAACGTCACAACGTAACTGGGTGACTATAAAGGTGCACTACGGGTATCTCCGAAAGTGTCTGTTGGGTTGGCACGAATCGAGACTGGGATTTGTCACTCCGTGTGACGGAGAGGTATCTCTGGGCCCACTCGGTAGGACATCATCATAATGTGCACAATGTGATCAAAGAGTTGATCACGGGATGATGTGTTACGAAACGAGTAAAGAGACTTGCCGGTAACGAGATTGAACAAGGTATCGGGATACCGATGATCGAATCTCGGGCAAGTATCATACCGCTAGACAAAGGGAATTGTATACAGGATTGATTAAGTCCTTGACATCATGGTTCATCCGATGAGATCGTCGTGGAACATGTGGGAGCCAACATGGGTATCCAGATCACGCTGTTGGTTATTGACCAGAGAGTCATCTCGGTCATGTCTGCATGTCTCCCGAACCCGTAGGGTCTACACACTTAAGGTTCGGTGATGCTAGGGTTATAGAGATATTAGTATGCGGTAACCCGAAAGTTGTTCGGAGTCCCGGATGATATCCCGGACGTCACGAGGAGTTCCGGAATGGTCCGGAGGTAAAGAATTATATATAGGAAGTGCTATTTCGGCCATCGGGACAAGTTTCGGGGTCACCGGTATTGTATCGGGACCACCGGAAGGGTCCCGGGGGTCCATCGGGTGGGGCCACCTGCCTCGGGGGGCCACATGGGCTGTAGGGGTGTGCGCCTTGGCCTACATGGGCCAAGGGCACCAGCCCCAAGAGGCCCATGCGCCAAGAGAGCAAGAAAGGAAGAGTCCTAAAGGGGTAAGGCACCTCCTAGGTGCCTTGGGGGGGATGGACTCCTCCCTTGGCCGCACCCTTCCTTGGAGGAAGGGCCAAGGATGCGCCCCCCCTCTCCCTTGTCCCTATATATAGTGGGGGGAAGGGAGGGCAACCATACCTAAGCCCTAGCGCCTTCCTCACCCTCCCATGACACATCTCCCTCCTCCCGCAGCGCTTGGCGAAGCCCTGTTGGAATCCCGCTACTTCCACCACCATGCCATCGTGCTGCTGGATCTCCATCAACCTCTCCTCCCCCCCTTGCTGGATCAAGAAGGAGGAGACATCGCTGCTCCGTATGTGTGTTGAACGCAGAGGTGCCGTCCGTTCGGCGCTAGGACCATCGGTGATTTTGATCACGACGAGTATGACTCCATCAACCCCGTTCTCTTGAACGCTTCCGCGCGCGATCTACAAGGGTATGTAGATCCACTCCTCCCTCATTGCTAAGATGACTCCATAGATAGATCTTGGTGACACGTAGGAAAATTTTGAATTTATGCTACGTTCCCCAACAGTAAGGTGGTTCGCTCGGCAGCACGCACACCCGGTAGGCCATTGGGGATCCGTCCTCAAGGTGCCGCCCTGGGTTTACGTGCCAACAAGCCTACCCGATTAACGTAGGGTGGACATACAAAGGAAGATCAAACAGGAAAATAACATGCATTGTATCAAAAGTACTACAGAGTTATATTACATCAATTGTTGCTGCGGTTCTAACTAAAGATAGAAATTGTCTTGGTCGTGAACCTGCAGCGGCAATGAGAAATGGGGTGCCTAATCCCGGCACTGGCCCTCCACCCTCTGGATTCCGTCAATGCGGCTGATTATGGGCTTGATACGCTCCTTGAGCGCCGCGAGGTCCGCATCCTCCGGCAAGCTCTCAAGTGTGGCATCGAAGTCAAGGTCAGGGTTCCAGTGTGCCACCTTAGTGAGGACCTTGGTCATGGCACCCCGGCAAAGCCTCCGGGCCTCATTGGCCAGGGAGGCCGCCCGGTTGGAGTGAAGCCACTCCAGAGCACCGACAACCCTCTCAAAGAACAGAGTCAAGTTGGCGTTGGGACTCGGATTCGGTTCTGGGGTGTACCTCACGTCCGAAATCCCCATGGTGGCCAGCTGCATGGTGGTCCTGTCTACGATGGCGGCGATGCGTTCGAGCCAGCGGTTCTCGCCCTCTACTTGATCCTTGAGGGCGGCAACATCGCTCCTCCGCACCTGCTTCTCGGCCTCCAGATTCTTGTCTAGGGTCCCCTCCCAGGCCTGGGCCTCCGACAGCATCCCCTCGAGACCCTCCAGCTTTAGCTTGAGGTCTTTAACAGAGTTGTTGGCCTCGAAAAGCTGCCTGGCCCTGCTGACGGATGTGCCCTGCGCTTATGTCAGGGTGCCGTTGAGCGTGTCCTTCTCCTTGGACAGCTTCAGGTCCTGGTCCTTTAGCTCGTCCCGCTCCACTTCCAGCTCCTTCACCCTGCCGGCGTGAACCAGAGCCTGGGCATCGAGTGCCTCTTTGTGCCTCTGCTCCAACTCTCGGGTCCGCTATGCAACAAGCTTCTCCACCTCTTCATCCTTACCGTGGAGCGTTGCGGCAAGCTTCTCATCACGCGCGGCAAGGTCCTCCTCCTGGGAGTTCAGTACGGCCTGGTGCTGGGTTTGAGCGGCCTCGGCTGTGGCAGCCAGGTTCGCCGCCGTCTCCTGGGCCTTCTCGATGTCGGCTAGCTTCATGGTGAGCTCCACATCACGCTTGGCCAGCTCGCCCTGGGCAGCCTTCAGCTCCTCGCAAGCCTGGCGGAACCAAGTTTGCGCCTCGACGATGTGTTCCTTGAGGTCCGCCTCCGCCTTGTCCACCGTTGCCATCCTGGACTTGGCCTTGTCCAGGCAGGCGCGGTGGAGCGCTTGAAGCTTCCGGAAGCTGGTGCCCATGGCCTGGAGAAGCCGCTCCTCCCGAGAGTCGTCACCGCCGGTGCTCGTCTCGTCAACAACCTCGAGCCCGGCGGCGGCAAGCACCTCCTCGTCGAACACCTCTCCCTCGAGGGGTGCCCTGGAGCTTGACGACCCCGGGAGGTGGACGAAGAGGTCGTCGCTCACCCTCAGTTACCTGCCGGATCCAGAGGCAGCAGAGGAGGAAGGCTGGTCATCAACCACCTCCTCCTCGGCAGCAGCCTTGCGGGCCTCCTCGGAAGGCCCCTCGTCGGCCTCCTCAGTGATAACCCACAAGTATAGGGGATCGCAACAGCTTTCGAGGGTAGAGTATTCAACCCAAATTTATTGATTTGACACAAGGGGAGCCAAAGAATATTCTCAAGTATTAGCAGCTGAGTTGTCAATTCAACCACACCTGGAAACTTAGTATCTGCAGCAAAGTGTTTAGTAGCACAGTAGTATGATAGTGGTGGTAACGGCAACAAAAGTAAAGACAACAAAAGTAATGTTTTTGGTATTTTGTAGTGACTGTAACAGTAGCAGCGGGAAAGTAAATAAGCGGAAACCAGTATATGGAAAACTCGTAGGCACCGGATTAGTGATGGATAATTATGCCGAATGCGGTTCATCATGTAACAGTAATAACATAGGGTGACACAGAACTAGCTCCAATTCATCAATGTAATGTAGGCATGTATTCCGTATATAGTCATGCGTGCTTATGGAAAAGAACTTGCATGACATCTTTTGTCCTACCCTCCCGTGGCAGCGGGGTCCTATTGGAAACTAAGGGATATTAAGGCCTCCTTTTAATAGAGAACCGGAACAAAGCATTAGCACATAGTGAATACATGAAGTCCTCAAACTATGGTCATCATCGGGAGTGGTCCCGATTATTGTCACTTCGGGGTTGCCGGATCATAACACATAGTAGGTGACTATAGACTTGCAAGATAGGATCAAGAACTCACATATATTCATGAAAACATAATAGGTTCAGATCTGAAATCATGGCACTCGGGCCCTAGTGACAAGCATTAAGCATAGCAAAGTCATAGCAACATCAATCTTAGAACATAATGGATACTAGGGATCAAACCCTAACAAAACTAACTCGATTACATGATAAATCTCATCCAACCCATCACCGTACAGCAAGCCTACGATGGAATTACTCACGCACGGTGGTGAGCATCATGAAATTGGTGATGGAGGATGGTTGATGATGATGACGGCGACGAATCCCCCTCTTCGGAGCCCCGAACGGACTCCAGATCAGCCCTCCCGAGAGGTTTTAGGGCTTGCCGGCGGCTCCGTATCGCAAAACGCGATGATTTCTTCTCTCTTACTTTTCTCTCTCCGAAAGCAGATATATAGAGTTGGAGTTGGCGTCGGAGGGCATCCAGGGGGCCCACGAGGTAGGGGGCGCGACCTAGAGGGGGGGCGCCCCCACCCTCGTGGACAGGGTGTGGCCCTCCTGGTCTTCATCTTTGGCGAGGATTTTTTATTGTTTCTTTCTAAGATGTTCCGTGGAGTTTCAGGTCATTCCGAGAATATTTGTTTTCTGCACATAAAACAACATCATGGCAATTCTGCTGAATACAGCGTCAGTCCGGGTTAGTTCCATTCAAATCATACAAGTTAGAGTCCAAAACAAGGGCAAAAGTGTTTGGAAAAGTAGATACGACGGAGATGTATCAACTCCCCCAAGCTTAAACCCTTGCTTGTCCTCAAGCAATTCAGTTGACAAACTGAAAGAAAGAAAGAAAAACTTTTACAAACTCTGTTTGCTCTTGTTTTTGTAACTATGTCAAGCCAGCATTCAAATTTTCAGCATAGATCATAACTAACCACATTTGCAATAATTCTCAGGTCTCATAATTACTCATTTCAATAGCATAATCAATTAGCAAGCCATAATAATAAATCTTGGATGACAACACTTTCTCAAAACAATCATAATATGATATAACAAGATGGTATCTCGCTAGCCCTTTCTGAGACCGCAAAACATAAATGCAGAGCACCTTTAAAGATCAAGGACTGACTAGACATTGTAATTCATGGTAAAAGAGATCCAATCATAGTCATACCCAATATAAATTAACAATGATGAATGCAAATGACAGCTGTGCTCTCCAGCTAGTGCTTTTTAATAAGAGGGTGATGACTCAACATAAAAGTAAATGGATAGGCCCTTCGCAGAGGGAAGCAGGGATTTGTAGAGGTGCCAGAGCTCGGTTTTGAAATAGAGATAAATTATATTTTGAGCGGTATACTTTCATTGTCAACATAGCAACTAAGAGATGGTGATATCTTCCATGTTAAACACATTATAGGCGGTTCCCAAACAGAATGGTAAAGTTTATACTCCCCCACCACCAACAAGCATCAATCCATGACTTGCTCGAAACAACAAGTGTCTCCAACATACATCAGGTCCCAGGGGGAGTTTTGTTTGCAATTAATTTTGATTTAGTTTGCATAAAACATGGGACTGGGCATCCCGGTGACCAGCCATTTTCTCGTGAGTGAGGAGCGGAGTCCCACTCCTCTTGAGAATAACCCGCCTAACACGGAAGATAAGGACAACCTTGGTTGATACATGAGCTATTCGAGCATACAAAACAGAATGTTTATTTGAAGGTTTAGAGTTTGGCACATACAAATTTACTTGGAACGGCAGGTAGATACCACATATAGGAAGGTATAGTGGACTCATCTGGAATAACTTTGGGGTTTAAGGGATTGGATGCACAAGCAGTATTCCCGCTTAGTACAGGTGAAGGCTAGCAAAAGACTGGGAAGCGACCAACTAGAGAGCGAAAACAACCATGTACATGCATTAAAATTAATAAACATTGGATGCACGCATGAGTAGGATATAATCCACCATGAACATAAATATCGTGAAGGCTATGTTGATTTGTTTCAACTACATGCGTGAACATGTGCCAAGTCAAGTCACTTAAATCATTCAGAGGAGGATACCACCCCATCATACCACATCATAATCATCTCAATAGCATGTTGGCACACAAGGTACACCATTATAACTCATAGCTAATCAAGCATGGCACAAGCAACTAGGATATCTAATTGTCATTGCAAACAGTTTACTCATAATAAGTTGAATCAAGAACGACGGGCTCATCATATTTACAAAAACAAAAGAGGTCGAGTTCATACCAGCTTTTCTCATCTCAGTCAGTCCATCATATATCATCATAATTGCCTTTCACTTGCACGACCGAATGGTGTGAATAATAATAAGAGTGCACGTGCATTGGACTAAGCTGGAATCTGCGAGTATTCAATAAACAAGAGAAGACAAGGCAATGTGGGCTCTAGGTTAATTTAACAATAAAGCATATAAGAGCCACTTCAACAATTTAATCATGGTCTTCTCCTACTGACCCCCAAAGAAAAAAAGAAAAAAAACTATTTACACGGGAAAGCTCCCAACAAGCAAAAGAAGAACGGGAGATATTTTTGGGTTTTCTTTTTAATTACTACTACTACAACATAAAAGTAAACTACTACTAAATTTTTTGGTTTTTCTTAAGGTTTAACAAACACACAAGAAGAAAGCAGGAAAAATAAAATAAACTAGCGTGGATATTACAGTGAAAGAGTATGAGCACCGACATCTAGCAATGAGTGTGTGTGAACATAAATGTAATGTTGGTGAGAAATACGTACTCCCCCAAGCTTAGGCTTTTGGCCTAAGTTGGTCTATTGCCAGGGATAGCCTGGCGGATACCTGTAGGTGTAGCTGGGGTCGTACTGCGACGAAGAATAACTGGGATCATAATGTGATGAAGAAGAGGACTCTAACTGCCACTGGCTGACAGTCGTCTCTGGATCCCAAGAATAAACAGATTGTCGTGGAGGCTCATCTTGTGGTTCCGGTTCCGGGGCTGGTGCAGGTTTTTTGTAAGCTTGGACGGCAGCCCACGTAACGAGATAGGGTCCTACAAAATTAAACAAAGAAGGAGCAGGCAATGTAATAGTTTCAGGATAATGTTTATCAAAGTATAACTTATATTTCAGCTCTACATTCCTGTCCTTAATAAGAAAATCATGTGCTAACATACTCTTATAATCTAGATAAGCACTAGGCAGCAATTTTTCTTCTTTCTCGTCATGCCTAATAGCTATGTTAAAGTATGCAGCGAGACGTGAAGCATAAATGCCTCCAAAGATGGGACCCTTAGTACAGTTAAGACTTAACCGTCTAGCAATAATTCCGCCCATACTAACAGTGTTGTCGCAGTATAAACCATGGAACAGAATAATAATATCAGGAACGCTAAAGTTCCACAATTCCCACGACCAATCAGGCATCGACTAGCAAATAAAGCAAAGTAGCGTAACACATGAAAATGTATGCTAGTGATCCTCGCATCTGAAACCTTCCTGGTTTCTCCCACAGAGATAAGTTTAATAAATGGTTCCAACTCCTTACGGGGTGGTTCCTCTAAGGTACCCTCTGGGGGTATGTTGCAGACTGCGCAAAATTCAGACAATGGCATTTTCTTCACAACGTCATATAAATGAAACTCTACTTGAGGAGGTGATTCCTTAGGGTAAAAGTAGAAGTTTTGCACAAAAGTATTTGTGAGTAAGAGATACTGTGGACGTTGGTCGCGGACGAAGTCGGTGAGGCCAGCATTGTCAATCAATGAATAGAAATTATCAGAAGGCCATTCACACGGCCGGATTTCCGTGGTACGAGGCAAATTATATTTGGGCCTCTGAGCTTCTTCATTTTGTTTATCCTTTGAGCTTCGGCTAGATGAGCCCCTCAAAAGTCTCCTCAATATTTCTGAAATAATCTGAAATTTTTAGTAACTTCAAACAAAAGTGAACCAACTTCAATAAAACTGATAGCAACTGCTCCTACAAGTGCCTAGAGCCTATATCAAGCATTAGAACTACTTGGAACCATATAAGTTTGACATGCAAGCTCAAGAACATGGTCACCTATGCAGCACAAATTTGCAATGAATAAAGCACTAGAACAAAAACTAATTGGACCAATGGAGAAGTCACATACCAAGGAACAATCTCCCCAAGCAGTTTTGCGAGAGGTGCTTTGAGCAAGGAGATCGAAAATCACAGCAAAAGTGGCTGGAACTCGTGCTTGAGTTGGTTTTTCGGGTTTGTGTGAGGCAGAGGAAGAAGATGGGTGCTGGGAAAAGTGGAGGAGGGCCACCGTGGGCCCACGAGGTAGGGGGCGCGCCCACCACCCTCATGGCCAGGTGGCAGCTCCTCCTGCGGTAATTTTTGCACATTAAATCCTCAAATATTCCCGAAAAAATCATATTAAATTGGCATGGCATTCTGAGGACTTTTATTTTCGGGATATTTTTATATTGCACGGATAAGTCAGGAAACAGACAGAAAAATACTATTTTTACTTTATTTCTACTAAATAACAGAAAATATAGAAGGGGTATAGAAGTTTGTGCTTCTAGTTTCATCCATCTCATGCTCATCAAAAAGAATCCACTAACAAGGTTGATCAAGTCTTGTTAACAAACTCATTCCGATAATCATGAAACCGGAGAAATTTCGAATAACACTAAGTTACCTCAACGGGGATATGCGCATCCCCAATAATAAGTATATCATATTTATTTTTGACGGTCGGAAGGGGAAATTCAAAACCTCCAATTATAATCGATGGAATTTTTCCGATGGAGTTGATACTATGAACTTGAGGTTGTTTCCTCGGAAAGTGTACCGTATGCTCATTACCATTAACATGAAAAGTGACATTGCCTTTGTTGCAAACAATAACAGCCCCTACAGTATTAAGAAAAGGTCTTCCAAGAATAATAGACATACTATCATCCTCGGGAATATCAAGAATGACAAAGTCACGTTTTGTAACCACAACAGGCACATCCTCACAAATACCGACAGGTATAGCAGTTGATTTATCAGCCATTTGCAAAGATATTTCAGTTGGTGCCAACTTATTCAAATCAAGTCTACGATATAAAGAGAGAGGCATAACACTAACACCGACTCCAAGATCACATAAAGCAGTTTTAATATAATTTCTTTTAATGGAGCAAGGTATTGTGGGTACTCCGGGATCTCCAAGTTTCTTTGGTATTCCACCCTTAAAAGTATAATTAGCAAGCATGGTGGAAATCTCAGCTTTCGGTATCTTTCTTTTATTAGTAATGATATCCTTCATGTATTTAGCATAATGATTTGTTTTGAGCACATCAGTCAATCGCATACGTAAAAAGATAGGTCTAATCATTTCAGCAAAGCGCTCAAAATCCTCATCATCCTTTTTCTTGGATGGTTTGGGAGGAAAAGGCATGAGTTTCTGAACCCATGGTTCTCTTTCTTTACCATGTTTCCTAGCAACAAAGTCTCTTTTATCATAACGTTGATTCTTTGATAGTGGGTTATCAAGATCAACAGCAGGTTCAACTTCTACATCATTATCATCATGAACATCATCATTAATATTTTCACTAGATTCATGTTCATTACCAGATTGTGTTTCAGTATCAGACATAGATATATCATTTGGATTATCAGGTGGTTCAGCAATAGGTTCACCAGAAGTTTGCACAGTTCTATCATTTTTCTTTTTCTTCTTTTTGGAAGAACTAGGTGCATCTATATTATTTCTTTGAGAATCTTGCTCGATTCTCTTAGGGTGGCCTTCAGGATACAAAGGTTCCTGAGTCATTCTACCAGTTCTAGTAGCCACTCTAACAGCATAATCATTTTTCTTACTATTCATTTCATCGAGCACTTCTTTTTGAGTTTTAAGTACTTGTTCTACTTGAGTGGTAACCATAGAGGCATGTTTTTCTAACAAGTTTAAGTTCACCTCTAATATTAGCCATATAATCACCCAAGCGTCTAATCATATAAGAATTTTCTTTTAATTTTCTACCAAAATAAGCATTGAAGTCGTCTTGCTTAAACATAAAGTTATCAAACTCATCCAAGCACTGACTAGTAATTTTAGTAGGAGGGACTTCAGCTTTATCATATCTATAGAGAGAATTTACCTTTACTACCTATGTCGGGATATCGGGATCAGGAGGTTCTTCAGTAAATAAAGGATTAAGATCATATACTTCTTCAACAGGCGGTAGATTAAGACCATGTATTTCTTCAATATGAGGTAAATTCTTAACATCTTCACTTTTAATACCTTTTTCTTTCACAGATTTCTTTGCCTCTTGCATATCTTCGGGACTGAGAAATAGAACACCTCTCTTCTTCGGAGTTGGTTTAAAAATAGGCTCATTAATTGGAGCAGGAGCTGGCTCGGGGGCTGGCTCAGGAGGTGCCCAATTATTTTCATTTGTCAACATATTATTCAATAGAATTTCAGCTTCATTTGGTGTTCTTTCCCTGAAAAGAGAACCAGCACAACTATCCAGGTAATCTCTGGAAGCATCAGTTAGTCCATTATAAAAGATATCAAGTATATCAGGTTTCTTAAGAGGATGATCAGGCAAAGCATTAAGTAGCTTGAGAAGCCTCCCCCAAGCTTGTGGGAGACTCTCTTCTTTAATTTGCACAAAGTTGTATATTTCCCTCAAAGCAGCTTGTTTCTTATGAGCAGGGAAATATTTAGCAGAGAAGTAATAAATCATATCCTGGGGACTACGCACACAACCAGGATCAAGAGAATTAAACCATATCTTAGCATCATCCTTTAATGAGAACGAAAATATTTTAAGTATATAAAAGTAGCGCGATCTCTCATCATTAGTAAACAGGGCAGCTATATCATTTAACTTAGTAAGATGTGCCATAACAGTTTCAGATTCATAGCCATAAAAAGGATCAGATTCAACCAAAGTAATTATATCAGGATCAACAGAGAATTCATAATCCTTATCAGGAACACAGATAGGTGATCAAGATGCATCCAGAATGGCGATGACGAGCAGCCGATCAGTGTGGCCATGGTCTTACGAACGACAGAGGCTTCTCTCCCCCGCCTCTCCTCTTGCCTCTCCTCCTGCATCTCCTCCAGGTCACAGCTGAACCTCATCAGAAAGAGATCGGCCTGGTACCTTTCCTTCCACTCTCCTTCTCCTCATGCCCATCCTTCTATGTATTCTACATTTACCAATGGACAAGAATGACACTTCAGATATGAGGTTATTGTTGTTGTAGCTTTTCATTATAATTTTCTTTTACTTTTGTTGATCTATGTAAGAAATTAGTTTTATTTGCCTACTGCTGAAAAACCTATTCACTTCAAATAGTAAATCATATCCTGTCATTATTCAAGAGGTAAACTGAGAAAAAGAAAGTATCAAGAAAGCAACCATCGTGTATATATCTTAGTATATATTTGCCCATCGTTCTACAAGATGCTAATCGCTTCAGCTTTGAGTTAACTTGTTGGTTGGCTCCTGGAACTGAGCACATGTTGGTATTTCATTGTTGTACTGGTGTATGCAAGGGTTATTTTCGTGCAGAGGTTTTGAACTGTGATTTCCTTCTCTTTCAAGTCTAAAGCATTCGACTGATAATTTCAGGCAGGCATTTCAATTTTCTGTCATGCTTCTAGATATCAAACGTGGTTGAGAAAGTTCCATTTTTAAAAGGGGCTGGAGCTCCATGGCTTACAGATCTAATGACCCTTGATGCTCTTTGCATATTTCCCATGATAACATCAATGTTCGTCATGCTTCCCTTTGAGGTATGTGTTCAATTCTTCTTATCTAAATGTATGTTTGTTCTTGGGCTACAAAATTTGAGATGCCATTTATTGCATCCTTCAACTATTTTTCCTGCTGAACCTGCCGGCTCGACCCAGGAGCGGCAGGTGCAGATGCGTGTGCGAGGAGCATCGTCGATCGACCGGCGTTCTTTCTTCGTCAGGAAGGGTGCAGCCTGCTACTCAAGCCCCTCTCCTTCGCTCCTTGCAGAGGTACATCGACCTTCTCCTTCCTCGTTTATCTTGCCCCGTTGTGCTCTTGCCATAGCTGCTCCTAACCCAGGCTTTCGCCGCTCCTCAACTCTCAGCAGGAGAGGCATGGGCACCACCACACTTGAGAGATGGACGAGGACCTGAAGCTTTCGTGGAGAGGACGAGGTGGCCGCCGCAGCACCCCCACGCCGCGGACGCGGAGATTCCTATCCTGTCTGCCCCCGATAACCACTTCGGCGGCGCCATGAACGGAAACAATCGCCTCTTCTCGGCAGGCGCAGACCGCATGGTCGTCTTCCTCTCCGGCTTCTTCTGCACCATCAGACTCAGACCCTCTCCCGCTCCCTCTCCCTCTGCATCTCTGTAAAAATATGGTAAGCATTTCTTCAGAGTATCTCTATTGACTGATTTGGTTCCTTCTGTATTGACCTGTGCAAAATAGGGTCAATGAAATCAGAGTATTGACCTGTATTGCATTTGTAGCTCAGGTCAACTAGGAGATGATGCAAGCCAAGGCGCTCACACCAATTTAAGATGGTATATTCTGAACTTCCTTTGGTTTATGAGACAAAAAGGATGTTATATCTGCATGCTACTACAGTTTAGGCATTGATGTTATTTGAGCATCTTTTGGTCCTGATGCCATATTTATTGCAGTTACATAATTATTAACATTAATTTTCATTTATCATTTGTTGATCTAATTTTTTAGACCAAAATGAGAAGCCATCCTTTTATTTTCATTTCAGGTGTGGGTGATCAATAGAAGACAAATGAATACACTGATGGAAGGCCATGTCAAAGTACCTTTCTATTTTGTATTTTATTTTTGTTTAGGATCTACTATAATTTCCCAAAAAGTTTTTATTCCTGAAATTCATTGTACATACATGCTTGGTTTTACTTCAGTTAATATATAATGGGCATTCTATAATTACTAAGAACTGATATGTGAGAGTGTGCCTCCCTGTTTTGATAAGATAACTACTTTTGGTTATAGATCATGACTAGATTAAGTAGGCTTATATAATTCCCTAAAAAAAAGTAGGCTTATATAATAATTTTTCATTGTTCCACTCACAGAAACTTAACTGCTGCAGTGTTAATACATTATAGTCATCCTTCACGACCTTGTGATTGGCTGCCATGTCTGCGCAATATCCTGCGCCATGTCGTATGGTTATTTTTTGCAACAAAGGTACCTTGTGGTCAGCGGACTTGCCAAGGTAGCGGTGTTTGACCTAGGGTTGTGGCCATCATTATGCTTGATCGAGAGATGGCACTATCCCCTGCGTTGTTGTGGTCACTGATGTGGGAGGAACGATCGGTCATCGCTCGATCTCAAGATGACCATGACACCTAGGCTGTGGTCATGTGGCCGCCGCCGACGGGGAAGCATTCCCATTAATTCTGAATCTGCAAGTTTGGAATCATCTCCCCCATTCAGCTAAGCTACACATATTTTGCTTCTATTTTTTTCTTTCTAGGTCCCGGACCATCTCCATTCTGGTAAATACCTCATCACATAAACGTCGTTGGTCCCTGGTGTGCCCATTCCCTTCCTTACTTTCTCCATACTAGATGACCCGTTGCGCCCATGGCGCAAAGGCCGAGAGCAAGCCAATTATAGAAAGAGTGTGCATCAAAATATGTAAACACAGAAGAAAACATATAAAATTAAGTACGGATTGATGATAGTCATACAGACAGGGTTGCCATAATCTTTTTACATAAGATCCAAAATGATGCCAGATATTAAATTCTTGATAGGTACTTTTAGTAATATCAAGTTACGTAGCAAAGGACTATTGTGATCTGCTTAGATTGGATAGACAATCATGCAGAAGCCTTTAGACGTGCACTTGAAGGCGAAAGCATATGCACACCCTTTCTTCATGTTTGCCTTATGAAGAAGTTGCTCCAGTTCTTTGTGAGTGTAGCCCTGTTGTCGACGCCCTTGATAAAGTGGGCCATGACACTGGTGGTCCCGTCTCCTGTACTGATTGGTAGCTCATCATGTCCAACATCCATGTGTGGGAAGAGGCTTCTCTTAGAAAAGTGTGTGCTAAAGTGCTGCAAATGAAGATAAAGGTTATTTAGTATATGGTTTGCTGGCATGTTCTTGTAGGAAACACAAGAATGCATTTGTTTAAGATTACCATTCTTTTACCATCAGAAGCAAATGTTTCTGTCATGTGGCATACATTGTAATGGTTAGGAGTTTTCTTGTCTTTGATGATATCTACATTGTAATGGTTAGGAGTTTTCTTGTCTTTGATGTATTTCAAAGATTGCAAACATTTTTGTTATATAGCTTAAATGTATTTGCCCACCAAGTTTGCCTGCCAATTTACACAGAACTATAGTATTTAGTATTTTTCGGAGGAGTTGCTGCTAACAGGAAAGTAATAAGAGTTTTTACCGCGAGTAATGTTCTTTCCATCTTTCAAATGGATTTTTTTCTCTTTGAACTTTGGGACTTACCCGGCCTTGTGTGGGCGATGAACATATTCTAGGGGCTGCTTGTGCTTGCGGCAGGGTGGCGGTTCTATAAATGACAAGAGGGGTATTAAGCTGGGGCGAAATGATGTGAATTATATAGAATTGGAATAACACAGTTACCATAGCGATAACTATTGGCATGAGCCTGAGTCATATGGTTGATATCAACATCATCGGTACCGTCGAGTTCCGCCTGTTTGACTGGGAGCATCTTCAAATAAGCAGTAAGATTATGAAGTTTGTAGTTATCGTTTGGTGGTCTCAGAATCTCTGTAATTTTTAGTATGTTTGAGATGCTTTGCACTTCTGATGAACTTTTATAATAGATCTAAATTTTTTGGTAAAGAAAGTTCATATGGGTAGGAACTCCCTCGTTCAATTGAGCGGTACAATTTTGACTGGATCGTTACACTTGTTTCTGTGAAAAAACAATCCCCAAGAATATAGACCCTAAAAAAACTCACTGGAAATAGATGGCTGGGAGCGCTCTTAGATGCGTTTGCTTGGTGGCGCCTGCTGTTCAAGGGTGGACGCGTGGTGGGCCACAACGTTACGCATGTCGGGTGTGTGCGGGATTCCATGCGTGCAAACCTGCCCAAATGGACCGGCCCGGCCTGGGTTAAAAGGGCCAGGCACGACACGACCCGGTGAGGCACGCTAAGTACTCGGGTCGCGCCCTCCCTAGCCCAGGATCGGCCCCTCGCTAAACAGGCTGGCACGATGGCCCGTTTCCCACGCCGACATAAGAGCAAGTACAATAAGGTGACATAAGCAAGCTATAAGGACTAAAGTATTATATATTTGCTCAGTTGGAGGAGCGAGAAGAGAAACGGGTTGTTGATTATTAGCCAGCTGCAGCACGAGACTCAAGACACTTTGTGAGGTTGTATGATAGGCCAACTATTAATAACGTACTACCTTTGTTTCTAAATGCAAGTCTTTATAGAGATTTCATGATAAACTACATACGGATGTATATAAACACAGTTTAGAGTCTAGATTCACCCATTTTCCTTCGTGGACTTATATTTAAAAACAAAGGGAATAGTACACACTTAAAATTTACTATTGTACATGTGGCCTTATAGCCGATTGTTGTATTATTAACCATACTACCATCCCACTAAAAAATCACAACAACCATGGTCTAAAAAAGGCACGTCCGCCCGTGACCATGCGTAGGCAGGTAGAGCTGTAATGCGCTCGTCGCCTTGTGGCTGCAAGGACCCAGGATGCGCATTGATGCATGCAGCGTGTCGGATGTGTGTGCGCGTGTCCTCTCAGCAAGCTTTAATCTCCAGCTGGCCGCTGGTCCAAGCCGCGTGTTGGGTGTATGTATGGGTTTCCCTATGAGCGTGTCTTCTCAACGGGTTAGCGACTCGGCGTAGCTCTGAAGAGCGGAGATTGGCGATTTGGGGTGCTGGGTACGCCTCGGTTTCAAGTTGTGGCTGGAGGATCTCCGCCGTCGTGGTGTTCCGGCTGTCGGTGCTACTTCCGCGGCTGCTCCTTGGGCGCAGCTTCGCCGTCCACACGAATTGTGTCGTTGCTGTTCTGGTCATCCATCTCGCCATGCGTCTTCTCAGCCTGCTTCGCCGTTGCTGTTCTGGTCATCCATCTCGCCGTGCATCTACTCGGCCTGCTGCTTTGCCCTGCGTGCGATCTGGTTTGTATTGTTTCCTCTGGTATTAGATTTGTTGTTGTGAGCTGTGTTCGGTACGGTGTTTCTTGAGCAACGATGTTGTTGGATTAGGCGCTGATTTTTATGGACGCCACTTATGTGCTACATTTGTTGTGGGGGGCACCGTGCACCGTGGAGGAGAATGGCAGATTTTTGTTGTGGGGGGCACCGTGCACTATGGAGGAGAATGGCAGATTGTTGTTGCCTGAAGCTTTCCTTCAAGCTTAACTTACTGCTTTAGTTACCAACTTTGACAGAAGTAGATAGGATTGGTGCACCCACCGCATAGAGCTCAATGAAGCTCGTCAATCCAGCAATACATGGCATCGGCCAGCGTCGCGACACGTCAACCAGCCAAGCAGCCACCATTGTCTTACCTGCTCTAAGCACGCACTTAACGTTGTTTCAGATGGAATGCATTCAACATACATGGTGGAAGAGAGTTGCCCCCAGGCCCCCCACTACTGAACCACGACGTCCACAATAAGGAGATGGAGATCATCGTCCCAGGGGTAATCAATTTAAACTTTGCTAACATCAGTCATCTATATTACCATGATCTCACCAGTTGCTATATCCAGTATACTGACAGTGATTCACCAACTATATAGTCATTAAACTGCATGCAATTCCAGTTTTAAGAATACTTGCCCAAATAATGGCTGCATTGTCAACTCGGCCATCACTTTAAAATATGAGGTCCCACATTTCTCCTTCCCCTCACACCACATATCTTTACACGATGCAATTAAAGAGTGTATGTCAGTCTCATGCCTTGCTTTGAAATCGATTGAGTAAAAAATGGTATCCTTATGCGTGCACTTGCCAGAGAGGTGCATTCAATACTTCCCTACTTGAGGGGATCGCATATACTAAATTAAAATGCAGTGATCACATCACAGATTATAAATTGTTTTCTTAATTTACACACATTGTACACCTGCTTTCCCAAATCGGCATTACCAGATCACCATATATCCAACATTTAGGCGCAACACGCAACCTACAATTGGAGTGATGGTTCAGTAAGAAAGAACATTTAGCACAAAGAAAGATGAATTTTGAAGAAAAAAAACTTGCAGTGAACACAGAAAAAATCGATGCTCGACTGACTACTAATACCATCTCAAAATATGCAAGATGCAAGATGCTCGACTGACTACTAATACCATCTAAAAATTGATGCTCGACTGACTACTAATACCATCTAAAAATAAGAGGTCAAACCAATCAAGTGAAAGACGTTTGAACTGGAATTAGACACACTGTACATCATCAATCATTAGGAGCTCGACCCCATAGAATCTTTTCGGCTTCAGTTGTATGATTAGAATTTGGCTTCAAACTAACTAAACTAACGAGTTTTTTTCCTTGTCCACTCTTCAGTTGCTAAATTATGATTCATAAAGTTCTAGTGCATCTTGAAAAGGTTATAATAGTTTTGGTTACAGGGTTGACGATATATCTATGGATATTATACTGACTGATAGCCCATGGTTCATTTGAGCTCACTTTGGCACGAATGCCGTGATGAAGGTTCGACCTGCAGTTTCAGATTTCCCTTGACTCATTCAGTGCAGCTTCCTTCATGACGTATGCCACATGCTAATATGAACTTTCTCATTGTATATAAATTTTCAGGAGAGAAAAAAGGAAAAAGTTGCTATGGTTTTCCTTGCAGCTCAATTTTCACCCTTCCCAGGTTAATATTCACTATTTTCTTTGGACCAAGTTTATGCTGCCTTTTCTCTGCACACACATCATCAGAACTGAACAAAGAGGCATCACATAGGTTTAGATGGTGCGTGTGAACATGGTTTAAGATATGATGTTTCTTAGAGAGAGCAAACTAACCTTTTCAATTTCACGATCTATTAACTAAAATATTGATCAACGACACATTCTGATCTTCAGCTTTGTTTTTGCCTTATTGTCACTTAATTAGGTAATATAGTAAGAAAGCATAGTGAATGAGACTCGAAGGAATTTTGATGTCAACTCGTGATTAGCAGAACTTAAAATGATCTCTTTAGACAAGTATCAGATTGAAGGAACCAATATAGAACCATATTAAATAGGGACTTGGCTGGAAGGTGAGAAAGAAATTACAATTGCTATTGGTGCAACAATACAAAATTTAGCTTATCTATCTATCAGATTTCTTGACTCAAATTCCAGCTAGCAAAGACGAAGATTGAATCCCCAAAAATCCATGCTAAACCAAATATAGACTCGTTGATTTACCTCAATTGAATTATTTATAAAACATTATACATGAACTTGTTTTAAATACATGACAAAATCTAGCTGAGCTAAACCTTCCTGGAATCTTATGTGGATTTTTAGAGTTTAGACCAAGGAGAAATGGGGAAATAATTTGGGACAGAGGGTAGTGCACGCGGGAGCCTCAGAATAGCGGGTAGCCTAGCGAGGTTTATAGGAAAAAGGTGGCTTTTGTCTCATCAGTGAGTTTGTTGCACAATGCCCGTGCTACTGATATAATGTCGTTCATGACATACCTCACCAAGTTCCAATTCGGTATGTCATCCAAATTTTATGAGAGCTACAAAATATGTTGGAAGAATAACTACGGATCAAATGGACCTCGAACTTTATCTCACCGTGAACACCACATAAATCACATTCTAACAGGAGGCCTCAGCCATCGCCAAGGCATCTCATGGAAACATGGGGGAAACTCCAAATCGAACAGAGCAACACAAAAATAGGAATCAGGCATGAGGAAAGGGGAAAAGCTAACCTGGGTAATGGGATCAGCAGACCGAGGAGGGTGCCACTGTGCCAGTGGCCTCCACAAGAATAATCTTGCACACGATGTCGCCTCAAGCAATGGATCGCCAACACCATAACCGAAGCACTTGTTGTTCATGGTTTCAGTTATGAGATATCCCATCAACTGAGGTACAAATCACAAATAGGTCAGCTCACGAGCTAAAGTATATAATCTTATCCAAGAAAAGATAAAATAGTCTGCAGAAACAAAGCTTTATTAAGTTCTTTACTAAGAAAGCGAACTTAGAAATTACAGCCCAAACAGAGAATAAATGGTTTAGAACAGGCATAAATCTGATCCATCTTCCATCATCAATAATAAAAACAGGAAATCTTGAAATCCTTGATCCAAACATCATAAGTCACAAAAAGTCGAAGCAAACTGTGAACTGAAAATTACTCTAAAAAACTTTTCTTTTGTTGACTCTAAACGAAGCCCATGCCCTGTTACTCCATTCTTTTGTTGACTCTAAACGAAGCGTGATTTATATGTTCGATTACAGCCATGACTTGGCGATATTCTAAAGAATATAATTATAAGACCAGAGATAGAAAACTAACAGAAAACGCTGAGAACAGAGAACACCCGTAATATAGTAATGGTACAGAAGTTTGGCCGTAAGGTTGTGTGTGGCCGACGAGGGTGGCTCAGGGAGCGCACCACGCAGCAGCGTGCGAGTGCTGCGGAAGATGGGGATGGGAGGGAGGCGTTTGCGTGCGCATTTGGTGATCAAATGGCTCAGGAGGGGACCGATCTTGGGATAGGATCAGTCAACCAACATGTAGTAGTGACCTGACCGGAAAGGTAGGATTTGCATGAGCAGGTCAACAAAGAATTATAATGTCAGCATATAGCAATATAACCAATGAGCACTATCAAGTTTCCAAAAAGAGGGCGTTTACCAACAGCTTATCGTTAATTTGCAGTCATACCACTCAGTTAACATTAAGAATAACCACACCTCATTCAATTATGATTCAAACTACATGAACAATTATCCATGAAGTTCATTTCTAAACTACAACTACAGTTTATATGATAGAAAAATGTGATACTACAACTGCAGTTTATATGGATGCATTTATATGCTTCCATACACATGCTATGAAGCACGAAACATGACAAGGAAATTACAAAGGATAGCCTAAAGCAAAACAATGGGGCTTAACTAAAATTTACCTATTCTAAACTTGTTTCTTTCTAAACAGAGCATCAACTCAAACCACATATAGCAGTGAAGCAACAATGATATTTTCTCTAAAAATCCAACACAGTGCCACCGACAGCGCACAACAAACTTAAGTACAAAAAATCATCATTTTCCTTTGAAAGGGAGGGCGTTGGTTGGGTAATGTGTACCAAAAAATCATGCCAAATTTGAACGAAAGCCTGGGCAACCACTGAGACATAAAGGATTCAGAGGGGAGGTAAGGAGGATTGGGAGTAGGTCATCTATTCTATGCAAGGAAGATCACGGGGACCAAAATCCTACATGAGGCTGAAATGGAAAGGTTGCCCAAGGCAGACAAAAATCATCGGAATCATTTTCGAATCTAAAAATGGAATATAGACAGCAGTGAGATGAGATGGTAAACATGGCGCTAGCCTGAGCTGCCGCCTGCTGCTTCTAATTCTTAAATTGATAGACCAAGAAAACTGACCAGGCTTGTACACCATGCCGACACTTCAAAACCGGATGAAGCTAGTAAACCAAGACTGAGCAAAAAGACCTCCTCACGAGAAATAACGCCTCCAACCTTTATGCAAACACTATCAGTTTGATACAAACCGAAAGAAAAAAACAGAAACAAAAATCAGGATAAGTTAAGAAGTACATACCTGATCATGCTAACCATTGTCAGGTTTGATCATAAGTTGCTTCCTTGGTTTAGCTAGTACAGGTGTGGTTTAGCTGAGAACAGTCATAATTATTCAGAATAGCTATTGGTTGCTTCTATGGTTCAGCTGCATCAAACCACTGGACAAACCTGAGAAAGTTGATTGTTGCAACGGAAAGGAGACACTATCTTACACACCTAAATTAAACCAGCAAGTTAGCATGCCATTTATTTAAAAAGAAACACCACAGCAGCCCAATCACAAAATTTCATTCTTCTATGTAGTTCTAATTTTGAACATGGCACAATGATATATTCCAAGTGAAATCTAAATTCAGTGTGTGCCGCACATCTCTATACACCCAGCCTAAAATCTGAGAAGAGCGAAAACACAAAATTGAGAAAGTTCCGTTGGTTATTCTAAGTCTCTAGCTACATGGAAGAATGAGAGATACATGGGAAAAATATGCATTGTTGGAGATAGTATAGATGGATAGACACATGAAATCTAGCAAAACCAAGTACCATGATCCATGTCACCATGCCTATCTTAGCCTCTCATACAAAGTTCATACCTGCATGGTCGTAACTGTTGATTACTCCATTGTAAGCCCAAAATGCAAAAAAAAACACATTCTATCTTGCAAGGATTTGACAACCTACAGTGCAAACTGCTCATAAGCAGCCCATCGGGCTCGCCATGCACAAGCCCAGAAAAATCTTCAACAAACGGGCAAAATCATTTGTAGGCAACTCAAGTTTTACCCAGCCTACAAGAACTGAACCTCCTCAGCAACCTAAAAAATGTAGGACAAGGAAAGTAAGCAACAATATTTTGAGGATGAACAAAAATGCATAAAGATACATGAGTTAACAAACTGATTATATACCTTCAGATTCAACAATCAATTATCCTGGAAAGATCATAAGCCTGGAGAGCCCTTGTAACAGAAGTGTTCACATACATGGCAAGCTAAATTTCGTTTTTTATATAAATCCGTATAGCAAAGGCAATGAGTAGTAGATGTCTGAGGTCAATGTTGCTTGCAGGCAATAAAATGGAAGTGGAAACAAAACAAATGAATAGACACTAATCGTATACATGTGGCATTACTAATATTTGGTTTGGGAAAACCTGTGATATGGAAGTAAAGCCGTTGGAATCATATATGAACTGAACAATGTGCATCGACTAAAGCTAGAATAACACCCATTCATATGATGTGGTTCACATTTATTCGACGAACTCCATCACTCAGAAATTAACTGAGCATTGGGCCCTAGTCATAGAGATCTTACATGCATACGTCCTCGATGAGACCACCATCTCCCTCAATCTAAGCTCATCCTCCAACCATGCATCCAGGCATGCTTACTAACTTGTACTTCGAGATATAGCTGCTTCTCATACTCAATGGCCTCGTCAAGCATAGATGCCTTGTTAATCTATAACATGCAAACCAGTGCAAACATTAACTCATTAATTTCATCACAAACACGAACTCAGCAGCCGCAAATCCACCGACAAAGAAAGAAGGAAAAAAAAAGGCCATGACCTTGTTGGAATTGAGTACAGGGTCCACAACACCTTCAATCTTCTCGCCGATCCCACTCCTCTGTTGTTGTGGCCTAATCAATGATCAACCCCAACAAGCAAAGCGCACGACAGCAAGCAAGGTCATTACCTTCTCGGAGTGGTTGTGCACCTCAGCGGTGCGGATCCACTTGCTGTCGTCGCCCCCACATGTGCCACCCCCACCCCACTCTCGTGGAAACTGTAACCACCACCCACGGCAGCTCCCCGTAGTCCACTGTCTGATGTTGTTGGCCCAGCGCCACCGACAGAAACACCACATCTTCTCCACCTCACGCTGACTTGACCGCTCATGTATCCTCTTCATCGCCTTCGTCTTTCTGTTTTCTCTCAAACAACGATTCAGTCAAGATAAAAGGTTCTCCCTTATCTTTAGTAGATACATAAAAAAATGTCAAGATAAAAGGTTTGACATAACTGTGCAGCTTTTGTATCAATCAATCATACATATACAATCATTTTGCCACTATAAACATCATTGTAATGGTGGAGTAATCACTCTGAGCAAATTTAAACTACAAACAGAATATCTAAGACTAAGCTCTGGTTGGGGTATATTTTAGAGAAGTTTAGTTCAGTGAAACTACGGACGCAAAGGTCTGAAGATTTGCGCCTCTCCTTTTTCATCTTGTGCCTCTCCTTTTTCATCAGTATCAAATAGAAGAGTAGGAGCTACCTGCAGACAGACTGGTGATGAATGGCAAGGAGACCCAACTCTGGCTGAAAACAGCGGCTCCCACACGCTGCTGGGATGTGGCCAACCATCACAAGCACGAGCAAACCTTCCCTAACAACTGAGGGCTCTGCTATTGAGATTAAAGGTCGCAGGTGTTGCGATTGAAAAGGAGACGAGGCAACTGCCGCTTAGCTTCTGCAGAGGCCGTTGTGCTGTGCCGCAATAGAGGTGGCGGGGGCCTTGATGCATCGTCGATTCTCTCATCCCCTGTCACTGAAATCCGGCTCGGGATGGCATGGGAGATCCTTGGATGGCTGGGAAGGACCCTGAGAGCGGCGGCTCCGACGAGACGGGGAGGCCGAGAGGGAGGCGGCTGCTGCTCCCCTTCTCCCATCGACGATGAACTGGAGTCATCCCCGGCGGCCGCGTCAATCCCTTCACTTCAGATCGGGAAGCGAGGAGAAGGTGAGGAGAGGTGGCGGCCTCTCGTGCACGGGACACGCCAGGGATGAGGACGGAGCAGGAAGAGGCCACGGCGGCGGGGGCGGCGGCAAGCGAGGGCGCGTGGGAGGAGGTGGGGATGAGCGGCACGAGAGGGGGAGAATGGGGGGGCTAGGTTTTACTGCACGCACGCAGCCCATCCCCACGTTTCTATCCTGCTGGCAGATGCACGCAGTAAACTGCGACGCAAACCTATGAGCCGCCCACTCTCCGTTTGCTAGACCCCACAATCTAACGAGCCCACCCGTCATCCAGCGCCAGAACGAGATCGTGCATGAGAAAGAGACGGACGGTTGACCAGCTTCCACCAGGGGTAAAAAGCAGCACAGTAAAAGGATCGCTCGATCCAGAATTGCCGGCGTTCGCGGGTGCCCTCGCTAGGCGGGTAGTCTAGCAGCGTTTATATGTTAGATTGGTTATGATGCATGGTCTCTTTCCAGCTATGACAAATGATATATTGCATACTGCATACTGATGATAGGATAGATGATTTATGATGTACTATTTTAGATAACGGTACTAAATTTTTATTCCATAGATGATATTTGGTTTTATTCTACATTTTTTTCCTTTGCAAAGATAGATATTATAAGAGATAAATAGCATGTACAGGTTAACCTTTTTTTTGCGGGGATGTACAGGTTAACCTTATATAGCCTTTTTTATGAGCGATAATCTAACACTTACAAGATCATCTTAGGATTTCCTAATGGATCCTGTACACATTCCACCAAGGATTATTTTAGATGCTATGCTGAAAGACACTATAGCTCCCAAAATCTTTATACTACACCCAACCTTGGTATAGAGACTGTGACTGAGTTTTATCCATTTCTGCAGCACTTGCCAAAGAGCACTGTCAAGAGATTTGTTTTTCGGTTTGAGTCATCTTGCTATTTTTTCAGGTTTATTTACATATGAAATCACCATAATTTTTGCCATGGCTCTGGTTCTAGATATAGTGCTTAAAAGCACTATCCCATCCTGATTATTCCCATACAGTTTTTTGTCTCACTGAATATCGTCTTCGAGAACTGGGCAATCTTTGAGTCCATGAAGAGCACTCGCACGGTCAAGCACCATGAGATCTTCATCCGCAACGCCGAGTGCGTTGTGCTCTTCACAGACCTTGAAGATGAGGCCAGAGAGATCCGCCGCTTACTGGGTTCGATCGGATGCCATCGATTTCACCCATCGCCAATGACGACGAGGCCGGTGGCTTTGGCATTGAGCGATATACTTCACCTCACACGTGAAGAAATAAGATTTTTGAGGATTAGGATTATTTATAAAATATAATGAGCATCTTTTACCACCAATGGATGAAGTCTCACCGTATTAAGACACATGCATCACTGTTAGTCATCCAAGCTAAAACCACAGTCAGATAAATCAGCTTAATTATTCTACTACTTCTTTCCAGATGACAGTTGTTAAACAAGAGGAGGTAGACACAACCAGTGATACCAGCGGTGACCAATTACCCATGGTAATTCTGAAAAACATACTTATGATTGATTGTACATCGCAAAGAATGTTTCTTCTTCTTCCGCACTAATGCATGCTATTTGATCAGTCTTTTTTTTATCACTTATGCATGCAAGTTGATCAAGTATGTAATAAAACAAGTTGGTGCAGGGAGTTGCGGTTGAGCCGTGTTGGTGGTGCTCGACACGCGACGCCACAGTCTACAGATGGCGGCGAACGCGGCTTGGTCACGGTCATTGACATGGCAGTCAAACCCGAACAACGTGGCGCTGAAGTGGACAGTGACATGGCAGTCAAACTTGAACAACGTGTCAAGTTTTTAGTCAAAATCATGTCCACATCAGACGAAAACCATTGTAAACAGTACGAGGGACTGAAGTTATCTGGTTTGAAAAGTTGAGAGACTGAAATTATCTGATTTGAGAAATTGTTGGACTAAGTTTTATTGGTTTTGAAGTTGAAAAACAATTTCTATACTTTTGAAAGAGTTAAGGGACGAAAAATATATTTCTCCCTAAAATTATATATAATCTAGTGTTGCACTCATATACGAGTAAAAGGTTTTACGAGACTCGTTTCATGAAGGAATGACTTCTGTGTCTTTTATTTTTAGCGTTAGGAATGACATTTTTATGTAATTTTAACATCTCAATCGCGTGGCTGTCGTGGGTGTGCGCTCGCGGCTGTCAAAAAGTGCAGCTGCACTTATTAGAATTTAGGCTTTTTTTCTATATTAGATTTTTGGAGTGTTTGACAAAAAACTATCAGAATTGAGGCTTCCGTCCCACAGAACTACCACTTTTTTAAAAGTGGCTGATAACTACCAAAAAATTGGAAGCGCGTGACTAAAAACTACCAAGTTGACGAATTGACCGTTTTAGAGCGTTTAAACCCGTTTCTCACAGCAGTGGCCCACATGTCAGGTGGACGCCAGCGGTAACGGCTAACGGCGCTCCCTCACAGCCGTTAGACCCGGCCGTCGCGGTCGCACCTGGTCGGACCAGGACTAAGCTGGCCGACCGGGCCGCTCGTCCCCACGCTCCCTCACTCTCCCCCGAGCTCTTCTCCTAACCCTAGCCGGCGGTGGATGCAAACTCCGGCGCCGAATCGCTTGGAGGCATCCCCCCCAACGTGGTGGGAGGCGATGTTGCCGGCTTCTCGGAGGTTGATAACTGGCTAGGCAGCACAAGCTTCGTGGTTCCACAGCCTTCCCAACCGCAATCTCAGCCATCCCAGATGTCGGTGAGGCCGCCTTCGGTTGTAGTACCGTCGACGAGAAGAAGCGTAGGTCGAGGCCGGCGCAAGGTTCCTCGTCCTGCTGGCGGAGCGAGGTATGGCATCTGATTTCTCATAATGTTTATGTAATTTTAGGATAATTTTAGAAGCATGATATATAGGCTAGTTGCACACTTAGATTCAGATTACAACCCTGTTTGTGCATAAATTGAAATCGGTTAGCAACCTTAACATTGCGTTGTGTTTTCAGTGAATCCAAGCTGTCAAAGAACTGAAAAACAGTTAACTGTGAGAAATCTTAATATTGTCCAGGCCGTTTAATTATAACTATCTTAATCTATGTTGCAGTATTGATGACCCAAAGTGGGAAATTTGGTTTCATTTTCTAGCTAGAGAATCTGTGGTTAGAAGAATTTACCAGTCCGACTTATCATATATTACTCTGGTTTCTCTTATTGCGTCTGAGGGTTGTGGAGCTGATGATTATATGTACTATGTTGTTGATGAGGAGAAAGGAATAGAAGGTCTAGAGCATGTTGGTTGTGAAGATGATGTGCGGCAGATGTTGATCCAATTATATAAGGAAAAGATTGTGAACATACGAGTTGTCAGAGTAGATGAGCCTTCTAATGCAGATGAAAATAGAGATAGTTATTTTGCTGAACATTGTATTAACACACAACAAAGTTGCACGAAGCTGGTGGATGCAACCAAAGACAGAAAGGATGAGCTTAAGAAGAACAATCTTCAGAGAGAAGCCGACCTTAACCATTTTGAAGGTGACACTGATGTGTCTGAATTTCTTTCTGATGAAGATGGCAACAATGTGGAATTACATACATGCTCCTCCTCTGAAGAAGAAGCTGCAAAACAAAATAGATCAATGGTCCAGAAGCTGAAGGCAGTGAGAAATCTTGGTCCAACAAGTAGATCACACCATGAGGCTGAGAAGAAGGAAAAACCAGACTGGTTTCCTGAAGCAGATGAATTTTGTTTTCCTGGTGATCCTGGAATTAGTGATGAAGAAGATGAGATTGAAGGAGCTTTCAAACTACCAAGTGGTAGGAAGAGAAGGTTGAAGAAGATGAAGGAAAGGTGTAACACCCCAGATGTAACATGTCCCAATTTGGCAATATATCAACTTGACCTCATCCAATTCTTGTGGGTTTTATCATGTTTAGCCTCATCTTGTTTGGTTAGGTGTTTTTTTTCTCATTGTCATTTTGCATTCATCCTCATCATATAGTGCATTTTCATCTCATGCCACCTCATGTTGCATTTTGTCATTCATGTGGTTGCCATGAGCATCATGGGCATGACCTTTGTCCCCCCTTTCAAACCATTGCACCATCACTTCTCCTCCTTCCCTCTACTTCTTTCTTTTATCAAGTACTAATTTTCCTTTCTCTATTAATGTTCATCTTCTCCCTGTAAATCTTGCTCCATGTCATTTACCTATCTGCCAAAGATCTCCTTATTTGAAGTTGTTTTGGTCAGGTTCAAAAATGACCCAAGTTTGAATATTATTCCAACTTGTTTTATTTTTCTACCTCTAAAAATGCCCAATGCAATTTATTCAAATAGTGGATAATTCCAGGAGTCTGAGAATATTTTCTGTATACTCTAACTCCTCTTCTTTTTTTTCCCTGAGCTTTTCTTTTTCTATTTCTGTTTGCAAAACTAGAAATAGAGTAGAAAGCAGCAGTGGGCAGCCCAGCAGCACCACAGCCCGGTTGGTCCTCCTCACTCCAGGCCGGCCCAGCTACCCCAGCGAGCCAGCAGTGCTCGCTCGCTCACCCTCCTTTCCACGCTGGAGCCTGCGCCGGCCCCACCTGCAGTGACCCGAGCCCCTGTTTCTCTTCCTCCTCCCTCGCTTGTTCCTCTCACAGTAAAGCAGAGGACAGGGGCACACATGGCCACCGTGGCCACCACGTCCCTCGCTTCCTCCTATAAAGGGCCAACCCAGGGCAAGCCTAGGGTTCCTCCTCCTCCGTTCTTTCCCCTCCACGCCGCCGCCACGGGTAAGAGGCACCCACGCCCTGCTTCCCCGCTCCGTTTCCTCCCTGCAGCCACCATGACCGGCCCGAGCAAGAGCTCCTCGCCGGCGTAGGTGCGTCGCCGGCTTCCCCTCCGTCGACCCCGAGCACCGCATCGCCTCCCCGAGTCCATTCTGACGCCGATCCAAGCCCAAGGACGCCTTCCCCGACGTCCTCTTCGTCCTCTACGTCGTCTCCTTCTCGGACAGCAGCCTCGCCAAGTTCAGAGCTCCCTCTCGTCGCCTCCAGCACGTCTCCGTCGACCCCGTCGTGTCCTAGGGTGAGCTGGGTAACGCTCCTCCCTCTCCCATCCATCCCCTTGCATGTAGGCACCTGTAGGACTCGTCCGATCCATGTCTTCGCCGCGCTCGTAGTGCTCCGGCGAAGTCTGAATTTTTCCTTGTGTGTGTACTTGCTGCAGCGCGCACGCGCGTTCTCCAGCTTCGGATCCCCAAGTTGCTCTCTCCCACACACGCACGCACGCCCCTGCAGTGCAGCAGCTCACGCAGTGCTGTTGTAGCCCTGCCTCGCCGTGTTCGTCGCCATGGCTGCAAGCTCCTGCCCACACGCACACCCACACATGCGCGCACGTTCCCACACCTGCGTCGCTGCACCCGCACTCCCTGGCCTATCCCGCACCCCCGCCGGTACCCCTTGGCTCCGGTGGTCGTCGCCGTTGCTCGCAGGCACCGCCGGCGACTTCTCTGCTGCAGATGAGAAGGGACCCGTATCAGCTTCAGGTTGCCTCAACTGAAGCAGAGCCCCTACGAAACCAACATCGCATCCTAGCGCAGCTGGTCGTCGCTCACGCCCTCCACCAGGGAGACCTGGGTTCGAATCCCAGGCGCGCCCCTTTTTATTTTCTCTGTTGATATTTTAGCAGTAGCAGCAGATAAAAGGAGCCGGAGCCCCTTTCCTAACGGACCCGCCTACCTAGCCTAGTGGTTGCCGAAGCAGAGCCACACTGGGGAGACCAGGGTTCGATCCCCCGCGGCTGCATATTTCTTCCCTCCCTTTTTCCATTTTTGTGAGTATGACAGGGTGGCCCCACCTGTCATCCTCCTTAGCCCCTGTGTGTTTTCTTTATTTTATTTTATTTTTTTATTATTTGTTTTATTTCTGTTCCCAGCGAATATTCCATTTCTGGCATATGGAATATATCCATTTCAGGCAAGTCCAATTCTAGACGTTTCCAATTATGGAATATGCCATTTCTGTCATTTACCATATAGGGCAGGTTTTAACTTAGTGCATTTGTGATGATTTGTTTACAGCAACCCTAACATATTATATATGTTTTTGGGGTAGAAAAATCCCACCAATCCAGTGCTGGCATTAGTTTCTGCATTTGAGCAAGTTCATAATCATACCATCTCACTTCTTATTGTTGTTTTGTCTCTTATGTGCTTGTTCATGCAATATGCTAGTTGTTTGTTTTGCACATGAGTAGCTTCATTGTCATGCCTACTTCATGCTAGTACTTGTTCCATGCCATGACATGCCTGGTAATGAGTTGATCAAGCCTGTAGAGATGCCATGATGAATCTGTTTTCTGCTATGCCTAGTAATTCCACTAAGTCTGTAGAAACTGTTATCTCTTGCATTATTGCCATGCTAGTTTAGTCATGCTCTAGTGGTTTTTAGATTGAGCTCAGTGTTCATGTTTCGTAGAGCATCTCCTGTACATCACTGTTATGCATCTTGTTCATATGTTTGGGTGCTATAGCTTATTCATACTTTGCATCCAAGTGGCCATGTTGCCGTTTGCATCATATCTTGTCTTGCTTGTCTTTTGCAAACCGTGCATCCGAATCCGGTGATCTCTATATCGATTCCAACCGAAATTATCTCATCTTTCCAGCGGCATACTTGGTTTGCCAAGTTGATGCCTTGTTCATCATCTTTCCTTCCAAAGCACGCATACGCTTTGCATATCACCTCTCGCATATCATGACATGTTTTGCATCATGATGCCTGTGCATTGCACCGTGATTTATTGTGGTTCCTTGCTTGTGTTCTTGCTTTGGGTAGAGCCGGGAGACGAGTACGTGAACGAGGAACCTGTTGAGTACGCTAACGAGGATCCAGCCTTCGACAACTCTGAGAACCTTGCAGGCAAGATGACCATACCTTCGAAATCATTTCTATCTTTGCTTGCTAGTATTCGCTCTTTCGCTATGTTAGCCCTACCTGCCTTTGTTTACCATGCCTACCTATTGCCATGTCAACCCTCTAACCAACCTGTCCTAGCAACCATTGATTGGCTATGTCACCGCTTTTGCCCAGCCCCTCTTATAGCGTTGTTAGTTGCAGGTGAAGGTGAAGTTTGTTCCTGGTCGGAACACGAATATTTTGGGATATCGCAATATCTCCTGTTTAAATTAATGCACCTTATATACTTGGTAAAGGGTGGAAGGCTCGGCCTTATGCCTGGTGACTTGTTCCACTCTTGCCGCCCTAGTTCCGTGATACCGGTGTTATGTTCCTTGAGTTTGCGTTCCTTACACGGTTGGGTGATTTATGGGACCCCCTTAACAGTTCGCTTTGAATAAAACTCCTCTAGCAAGGCCCAACCTTGGTTTTACCATTTGCCACCTAAGCCCTTTCCCTTGGGTTTTCGCGAGCCCAAGGGTCATCTTTATTGCCCCCCCGGGCCAGTGCTCCTCTGAGTGTTGGTCCAAACTAGAGCCACTTGCAGCGCCACCTCGGGGAAACTTGAGGACTGGTTCTAGTTGTACGTAGTGTTCATCTGGTGTGCCCTGAGAACGAGATATGTGCAGCTCCTATCGGGATTTGTCGGTGCATCGGGCGGCTTTGCTGGACTTGTTTTACCATTGTCGAAATGTTTTGCGAACCGGGATTCCGAGACTGATTGGGTCTTCCTGGGAGAAGGTCTATTCCTTCGTTGATCGTGAGAGCTTGTGATGGGCTGAGTTGGGACACCCCTGCAGGGTATATAATCTTTCGAAAGCCGTGCCCGCGATTATGAGGCAGATGGGAATTTGTTAATGTCCGGTTGTAGATAACTTGACACTTGACCTCTTTAAAATGCATCAACTGTGTGTGTAGCCGTGATGGTCTCTTCTCGGCGGAGTCCGGGAAGTGAACACGGTTTGTGTTATGCTTGACGTAAGTAGTTTCAGGATCACTTCTTGATCACTTCTAGTTTCTCGACCGATGCGTTGCTTCTCTTCTCGCTCTCACTTGCGTATGTTAGACACCATATATGCTTAGTGCTTGCTGCAGCTCCACCATATTACCCCTTACCTACTTGTGAGCTTAAATAGTCTTGATCTCGCGGGTGTGAGATTGCTGAGTCCTCGTGACTCACAGATTCTACCAAAACAGATGCAGGTGCCGAGGATACTGGCGCAGATGGCGCAACTGAGCTGAAGTGGGAATTTGATGAGGCCCTTGGTCGTTATTATGTATCGTTTCCAGATGATCAGTAGAGGAGCCCAGTCGGGGCGATCGGGGATCTAGCATTTGGGGTTGTCTTCTTTTCATTTGAACTTGACCGTAGCCGGTCTATGAGTGTATTTGAATGATGTATGATCTTAATTATGTATTGTGTGAAGTGGCGATTGTAAGCCAACTCTCTTTATCCCATTCTTGTTCATTACATGGGATTGTGTGAAGATGACCCTTCTTGTGACAAAACCACCATGCGGTTATGCCTCTAAGTCGTGCTCCGACACGTGGGAGATATAGCCGCATCGTGGGTGTTACAAAAGGGTATGGTTCAATGAAAAGCTTCCAGATCCACAAGAACAGTTTTGTAAGGGATTGTGCTTCACCAATGTTTATGTGTTCAGAGATGCACTTAGGGATTTTCACATCAGGACTTTGAGGAATTTCCAGTATCACAGAAATGCCCCTGATAGGATTATTGTTTGGTGCTCAGAGAGAGCACATGGATGTGATTTTTATATCTGTGCCTCTAAGATAGCTCATGAGCAAACTTTCTGCATCAAGAAGTGTGATATGCTGCACACTTGTGGAGCATGTGCAGAGAACACAAAGGTTACTACAAAGTGGTTGTCCAAATCAGTACAACCAGTATTGAGAGATGACATTAGAGCTCCTGTGGATGCATTAATAAAAAAGACTAAGACTAAGTTTTCAGTTGATGTTTTAAGAAGTGTGGCATATAGGGCAAGGAGGAAGGTTGTTGATGTGGTGCAAGGTGACCACAAGCAACAATACTTGAGACTGAGGGATTATCTTCAAGCTGTTCTTGACACAAACCCTGGGAGCAGATGTATTGTAACAACATTTGTTGACCCAGAAAATCCTGCACCCACTCCTAGATTCAAGTACATGTTCTATTGTCTGGCAGCATCAAAGGAAGGGTTTCTGAATGGTTGCAGACCATTTATAGGTAATTGTTGTTGAATTTACTGTTCTGAATTTTGGGTCATATTTGGCCTGTAGCTAATGTTTTACTACATCCAGGGCTTGATGGGTGTTTCATCAAGTTAACCACTGGACAGCAAATTCTTGCTGCCACAGGAAGGGATGGCAACAACAACATCTACCCCATAGCTTTTGGTGTGGTTGACAAGGAAGATGGAGAAAGTTGGACTTGGTTTTTAACTCAGCTGAGATGCTGCATTGGTAGTGGTAACAAATTTGGAACATACACAATAATATCTGGCAGGCAAAAGGTTAGCAAGTAAATCATTGATGCTATAGTATAGTACTTCATGGAATTATTTCAGTGTGTTCATGTCTGACCCTGTTTTCTGAATGTATAGGGGTTACTTAAGGCAATAAATGAGGTGTTCCCTGATTCACCTCAAAGATTCTGTCTTAGGCACATATATGCAAACTTTCAAGCAGCTGGGTATAGAAGCAAAGAACTAAAGCACTGTGTTGACCAGGCTAACTACTCTTACACTAGGCATGGGCATGAATTAGGGATGGCAGCTCTGAAAGCACAGTCTGAGGATGCTTGGAAATGGCTTAAAAATATAGAGATCTCTGCTTGGGCTAGGTATGCTATGGATCATACTTGCAAAACAGATCTAGTTGTGAACAACCTTAGTGAAGTCTTCAACAAGATGATACTTGATGTTAGAGCCAAACCAATAAGGACAATGTTTGAAGGGATTAGAACCAAGCAGATGATAAAGAGGCAGCAGACTAGGGGGAAGTTGCAGACATGCAGGTGGACAATCACACCAAATTACTCAGAAGAGAACAAAAAGTATGCCAAGCACTGCCAGGCTGACAAAGCTGGTGAGACAATTTGGCAAGTAACAAGCAAAGAAAACCAATATTGTGTGGACATGGAAACATGTACATGTGACTGCAAGAGATGGGACATGACAGGTTGTCCTTGCAGTCATGCCATATCTGCATTGACAAAGCAAAAGCTCCATCCTGAAGACTATGTTAATGAATTCTTCAAGAAGCCACTGTACCTGGAGGCATACAAAGCAATAATTTTCCCTGTCCCTGGTCCAGATTGCTGGCCTGATACAAACACTCCAGATATCCAGCCTCCTGTGTTCAAAGAAAAGGCAGGGAAAAAGCAGACAACAAGGAGGAAGGGTGAGTTTGAGGTTCCAGCTCCTAGAGACACTAGTAGGATGGGTACTATCACCTGTGGAAATTGTAACAAGACTCTAAGGCCTAGGCTTCAGATGAGGAAGACAGGACATCAGGTAATTTTTCTGAACCTCTTATAAAAATTTCAGTTCCTCTAGACATACTTTTTCATCCAAAATAATTTTTAAAATAAATGTTATGTGTTACAAGCAGGAAAACAGGGCAGTTTATGAAGACATAGCCGGTTCATCTAGAACAGTTCCTCTTGCAACTGCAAGAACCACAACAGTACCTGCTGCAACTCCATCTGCATCTGCACCAGCCCCTTCTGCATCTGGCCCAGGCCCTTCTGCATCTGCACCAGGCCCTGCACCAAGAGCTAAAAGAGGTAGGCCTAAAGGTAGAGGGAGGACTCGTGGATTTACTGCTCCAAGACCTGCAAGCACTTCAGATAATCAAGTTGGGACCAAGAGGAAGAGAATGACAAGCTCCAAATTAAAAGGTTATTTCTATTGCAGTGGTAACTACTGAAGTGACAGGTAAGCTGAGATGAAACCTGTTCTGTGGTCAAGTTGTCTGAACTTATTCTGTGGTCTAAAACCTGTTTGGTACTTTCTTTATTTGTTTGAACCTATTATGTGGTCTGAACCCTATTTGGCACTTTCTGAATTTGTTTGAACCTGTTCTGTGCTCTGAAACATGTTTGGCTATTTCTAAATTTGTCTGAACCTGTTCCGTGCTCTGAAACATGTTTGTCTATTTCTGAATTTGTCTGAACCTGTTCTGTGCTCTAAAACATGTTTGGCTATTTCTGAATTTGTCCGAGCCTGTGAAAATGGGCCTTTGATTGGGCTTTGTTATTGGATCAAACTCCCGAAGCCTTCTGTGTTGTCTATAAGAAGGCGAACCCTCTCTCCCCCCTACCCAAAACCTAGCCGCCAGCACCACTACAACCCAGCCGCCAGCCAAAGAGATGGATCCCGGCCATGGAGAGGTTGTTGATGACCAGGAGGAGTTGGGTAGGGCAACAAGAAGGGTTGCAAGAGAAGAAAGGAGGGCCCATCGACATGAGCGACGGCGACAGCTGGCTGCTAGAATCATGGCAGAACGCAACTCCAACGACGTGAGGCAGTTCAACGAGGTGTTCCCAGCTGGAACCAACATCACTGATGAGCTGATCATTTGGTGGGCTAGAGAGAGGGCAAACTTCCATCGATATCAAGTCACCAGGGCGAGGTGGAGTAGAATTCTTGATTCGGCGTGGTGAATCTATTCTCACTAATGCTTGCTATGGATTTCTCTCTTGAATAAATGTCAGCTTGTATGAATTCTTATCAATTTCTCTGAATGTATGCGAAGTTAACTGGATTTTCTTAATTTCTGCTCTGTAATTGTTTGTGCGTGGTGGTTCATGGTAATTAATGTAGGTCTAGAAGCATCCACACACAAGTAGTAGTGGCCAGCCATGTCTTTAAAGCCAACACCCAAAACGTGTAATCTCCACTTCTCCTCTCTTTCTTTCTACTCGACCATTAGCCTATCCAACTTCCCATCCAAAAAACCACCTTCACGTCGGCGATGGCATTTGGAGAGGGTTGGCATAGGTCCCTACGGGAGCTATGTGCCGGTGATGCCAAGAAGCTGCAGTATGCGCGTGAGGTGAGTTCTTGGTTCAGCAGCCCTACCATGCTGCAGAACCAAGCGCTCGCCGTTAGGGCAGCCGCCACAGACGAGGAGAGGGAGCGCCTGCCTGACCTCCATCACCCCTTGATTGAAAACCTCATCTGGGCAATGGGTGAAGCTAGGGATTCGCCGGACCCTTTTCAGCGAGCCCGTTGGTATATGTACCAAGATCGCCTGAATCTGCGTCCGGTGGATCACCTAGCTGAACGCATAGTGCCAGTGCTGCCCCTCATGAGGATGATGGAGATGTAGCCAGAGCAAGCGCTGCCGGAGCTGGAGCGGCCACCAGTGCGGGAGGAGGAAGCATGCTCATCTAGCAAGAAAAACAAGGCCAAAAAACAGAGCTTCCAAGGTCATGTTCGTCGTTCAGAGCGTCTTCGTCTGCTGCGTTAGTACTTAGGATGCTGCAATGTAGATGATGCTACTGCAGTGTATGATCTACCTGTTTTAAGTTTAGCAACTTAGATCAATTGTATGTGATCCTGCGAAGTACTATGTTTTAAGTTAGCATGGTTGATCTATGTGAATGAAACTTGCTCTGAACTACCTCTGAATATGAATTATTGTGCACTGCCTCTAAATCTGTACAAGTTTCTGTCAACTTTAAACAGCACAAGTTTCACCACGCAATAACTACAGCACAACTACCACCAAGTCTCACTGAATTCAACTTCTTTACTGCATCACTCCACCTCTCTTTACTACATCTCCTCTTTCTTCAACTACTTAACATCAGCCTCACTGGATCTCCACAACTTCACCTCACTCGCCACTTCTCTCACAACCACATCCTCTCTTCACCCATGGCTGGTTCCTCCTCCACACCAGACCCATGGCTCAACCCATTCCCCACTAGCAAGGGTTGGGTTGCCATGCTATTTGGTTCGACGCGCGGTGACCAAGATCTATTTCTGGACTACATGAAGATAGCTACGAGATACAACAGCGCGGATGGACTAGTAGATGCTGCTGACCTAGTCCAGAAGAAGGCGACGCCTCAAGAGAAGAAGTGCATGCAGCAGAGCTATGGAACTAAAGGTAAGGGTATCCTGCCCATCGACACTCTACTATGGGCAACGAGAGAGGCAGAGTCCTCCGATGATGGCCAGCGTAAGCGATGGGAAGCCCACCGCTATGTTGCTCCGACACAAGCTGCAACTGATGTAGCAGTGCAGGAAGAGGACGACGACGACTTGCAGATAGTTGCGCCACCTGCAGAGCAGGCTCGCCGTCGTCCCCCTCCCATCATCGTCATCGACAAAGACGATGAAGAGGAGGAAGTGCAGAAGCAGACAGATCCAAGGCAGATCAAGCAAATCATGCGTCGCTCTGCACGCTTAGCAAATCCTAAAGATGAGCAGTAGATCCAATGTTATTCAAGTTGGCTAAGTGAACCTATCTCTGAAACCTGCTCTGAAATTAGTGTTAGCTAATTCAGTTTCGTCAGTGTTCACAAGTTCAGTATCGTCGGTTATGTTTATCTTAAACTTGATGTGCATGTATGTGCTATCTATGTTAGAGAGACTATATGTTATCTATGTTACAGAGAATATGTGCTATCTCTGGTGTATCCAAGATCAGATAATTCTATGTGCTATCTATGTGCTATATATAGGTCAGTACTGGATGCAACAGATTATGAAAACAAATATAGAAATTTAACATCATCATGGACTATAGTTCATAAGCTAACTTACTATCCATACTTGGCATTACAACTTGGAGTTCATAGGCAGTTAATATCTTAAAGCATTACAGATCACATGCAGTGCCATGGGCACCACAAAACAAATCCCCAAAATGATCTGAAACCAGGACAGTTCATAGGCAGTTCATATATAGTATTATAGCTAGCTAAGATGCATATTTGCATCAAATAACATAGCAAGGCCAGTTATATATATAGGCCTCATATATACTTACCATCCAGAGTTGCCACTTCACTCCTCCATCACAACTTCCTTGATCTTGTCCAGCTTTTCCTTGCACCCATGACCAACCTTCGGGAGCTCAGCAATGACATTCTCCAGCTTCTTCTTCTCTTCTTTAAGGTGGTCTCTGTCCACCTCTATCTCCTTCATGGCCTTCCTAGTGTTTTGGATTATATCAGCTTGACTCTGAAGGATGCACCTCTGTTCTTTTTTGAGCTTAAGCTTCTCCATTTGAAGCTCAATCTTTGCCTGCTCCTCAAGTTGCCTCTTCTTCTCCTTCAGTTCATTGATTGCCTGGCTTGTGCAATCCATGTCATGAGATTTGATTCCATCCTGATAATCAAACAACTTGGACACATCATCCACCAGCTGGCTATACTGATTGGCCAGAGAATCAAGCTCCTTATGTAGTTTTGCAACCTCTGTCCCATGAGCCTCATTATCCTGGGCTCTACCAAGGTTCTGCTCATGATACATATCCCAGAGCTTGGTTAAGCACCTTTGCAGAATTACAGGCCAGGGGGCATCTACCCACTCCAGAACATCACAGTTCACACCATCCTGAAAATCAAATTATATTTCCAGTGAACACCACAGATAACAAGCAAATTCAGAATAACAAATCATAAACACATGTGCTATACATAGGTACACTAGCTAGCTATATACTCAAAATACAACACATCAATATGTTTCCAGTGCTCCCTGCTACAAGTACAATATTCAGACATACATAAGTTTTCACACTTAAGGAAAATTCAGAAAAACAACAACTAAACGCTACTCTGTTTCCACTACATAGCAGAAAAACAAGCTAATCAAATCCACACCAAGTTGGTCCATTACCTCAGTAGCACATCCGATGAATCTCCTGCCAGTGTCAGTACCTTCAAATGCCACAAACTTGCCTGCCCTCTGCCTGTGCAGGATGCACCTTCTGTCAGATTCAGTCACAAGCCCACAGAAGCTTGGGTCTATCACAGTGTCAGGAGTTTGCTGCAGCAGCAAAAACATATATGTATCAACTACAGCTCACATATATGAACTTAAATGGAAGAAATCTCGATTATCTTCAAACCCTAACCCTAACCCTAGAACACATGAAGGAGAGGAGAGGATACAGTTAGCTGACTTATGAAATACTCCATCTGCATGCTGCTGAACTCGTCATCATCGTCCGAGGTCTCGTTACTATTGGGCCAGGACAGCATGGTCGGTCGTGGCGTCGCCGGAGAGCGAGAAGAAGCAGAGCAGAGCAAAGTGGGGAGTGAGCTCGGGGGAGAGTGAGGGAGCAGGTGGGGACGAGCCCGGTCGGCCAGCTTATACCTGGTCCGATGCGGCCCGGTCCGACCAGGTGCGACCGCGACGGCCGGGTCTAACGGCTGCGAGGGAGCGCCGTTAGCCGTTACCGCTGGCGTCCACCTGACATGTGGGCCACTGCTGTCAGAAACGGGTTTAAACGCTCTAAAACGGTCAATTCGTCAACTTGGTAGTTTTTAGTCACACGCTTCCAATTTTTTGGTAGTTATCAGCCACTTTTAAAAAAGTGGTAGTTCTGTGGGACGGAAGCCTCAATTCAGGTAGTTTTTTGTCAAACACTCAGATTTTTGCGTGGGCAAAAGTTTTACATAGCCCTTCATGCCAACTAGCGGTACTACTTCAAACCGATATTAACCAACCAGTAGTTGGATGATTAGGCAGATAATACCACTTATCACCATCCATTAAGTATAAAAAATCATAAAGTTGACGCCGTGAGTTTTCATTAATACAGATTATTATTTCTGTGAGAAGCGACATTTTTATCGATAACGAGGGTCTGTGATGATGGTTTCGTCTATCTTAAAACTCCACAACTTTAACCCGATTTTTTGATAAGCATCGTCTGCGTTGTGATCGGCCGATTTATCAAAGAAAATTGAAAACTTTGTTCGTCGGAGAATGAAAAGGAGACGAGGAAGACGACAACTGAACCAGAGAGTTTGGGGACGACGGGCCGCTCGCCGACGCTGACATGCGGGCCATCGCGTCGTCGGGCACGCCACTCTCTCCCCGGCTCGTTATCTCGGCGAGCAGAGCACCGCAGCGCGCACACGCGTCGCCCGCCCGCTCGCTCGCTCGTCCGGGCGCTTCCTCCGTCTCCTCCGGAATCCCGGATGGCCACCGTCGCCGCCTCTCTCCCGCTCCGGGCCGCCGCCCGCGCGGGCCCGGCGCCGCCCCGCGCACCACCCTCCGACGCAGCCTTCTTCCCCGGCCGCCCGTGGCAGCGCCGGCTGGCGGCGAGGGGCCGGCCCTGGGGATCGGTGGGGTGGTTCCGGGCGGAGGCTCTTCCCGGCGGTGCCGGCGGACCGCCGCGGAGGGAGTCCATGGCGCCTCCTTACAATGTCCTCATCACCGGTTCCACCAAAGGTGCTGCCTTTGTTCGTTTCACCGATTTTTGTTTCTCTGAACAAGATTTTTGCCGAATCAATCAATGGATAGAGGGTCGAGCTGGAAACTGGGGACAATGATTGATTTGCTATTCAATCGTGGCGTAGATTGTAGAGGATGATAGAGGCATACATCACTTGGTTGAAATTGTATTGGTTGGCTTCAATTAGCATCTGTAAGCTCTTGCTTGCTTAGTGACCTTTGGATGCTGTTCTAGTGTTCTTCAACAGGTATAGGATACGCGCTGGCAAGGAAGTTCCTCAAGGCTGGTGATAATGTTGTAATATGCTCAAGATCAGGTTAAAAAGAAACACCTGCTTTTAATTGTGACTTTTCTTTAGGCGTTTCATAAAACAAATTGATGTTTAAGGCGCATGTCAAATGGATCCACGTTTAACAGTTGCTGCACTTATTGTAATAATATATACTTATCGCAGAACCTCTCTTTTAGATCATTGATCTGTTCAAAGAGTCTTTTCATGATTTGTTCTTAATGACAAACAAATTAGATGTTTCAGTATTATACACTTCCAGAAAGAATGAAATGGACACATGCAAGTTCCGATTTATACCAGCTTAGCCTTTCCTTGACATGCAGTCTGCTCTATCCTCTACAGCTGAAAGGGTAGAATCTGTAGCCAATGACCTGAAAAAGGAATTCGGAGAGCAACATGTGTGGGTACCTACTGCTGAGCTACTTGGTCCTTATAGTTTCATTCAAGTTTTATTCATAAAAATCGTCAAAATAGTCAGCGCAACACTTTTGATTGCATATGCTCTGTTGTCGCCTTTTTGTGCTATCACAGGGGACTGTCTGTGATGTTAGAGAAGGCGCTTGTAGATTTTGCGCGAGACAAGCTGGAGTATATTGATATTTGGGTACATAGTCACCCCTCCCTCACCAAGCACTTGCATTGCACATGCACTTTTATTCCTGTTCCTTCCTTTTTTATGTACAACTATGACAACCACTCGCTATGAAATGACACTGATGCTCACTGCATACTTACCCTTAATTTGAAATATTTGATAGTTCGGTGTTTGATGTATGAATTGTGCTGTGCAATCCACATTGTTGTGCTTGGAAATTGATAGTTAGCTTACCTTAACTGTTTAAAGTTCATGCATTAAATTGATGGGCTCTGTTATGTCATAAAAATGAAATTGGAATTTCTTCTGAGTTATTTCTATTGATGCAGATCAACAATGCCGGATCAAATGCATATAGTTACAAACCATTGGTGGAAACCTCTGATGAGGCTCTAATGTAATTCTCTATCTCTATATTGGCAAGGCTTGAACATGCACACCTTCATTCAGTCGTAGTTTCGAGTGCCAATAGTTCATTGACTTTTTTCTTTGATTTAACAGTGAGGTGATCACCACTAACACTCTTGGATTGATGCTATGTTGTCGTGAGGTATTGCTTTCCACTCAATATTAGATATTTGTCGTATAGCATGGTGACTGCTGAAGAATTCCAACACTCATCGTCTTGCTATCTTAGGCAATAAATATGATGTGGAACCAACCTCAAGGTGGTCACATATTTAACATTGATGATGGAAGGCCAACCCCAAGGTACCATTTCCATTTGTTCTCATATGTAGTAATTCTGGATACTCAGCTGAGTGTGCTGTCACATGATTTCGTTTAACTGCTCATATAGTTTGAATCTGTGGAATTGAACATAGTTTGATATATCCTGTTCTTTTGACGCTGATATAAGTATCTCCTTTCGTTCTTCTCCACATGTGTGCATTGTACTTGACATACTGAATTGGCATGGCCATATGGCAGTATCAGTTATTTGTATTAAATGAAAGTTGTGCACAAAACGAAATACTAAGGAGACAAACTCAATCATCTTTTGGTAACTACTCCCTCTGTAAAGAAATATAAGAGCGTTTAGATGACTAAACTAGTGATGTAAATGCTCTTATATTTGTCTACGGAGGGAGTATTAGTCTTGAATTCTAGGTAATCATTATTATAATCACCAGGTTTGCAGCTTATGGTGCAACGAAGAGAAGTGTGGTGCACCTTACAAAGTCTCTACAGGTAAAGGTAACATGTGTGACGATTTAACCTGAAATGATTAGTTTCTGTTTGAGCAGTTCCAATGAAGCATTTTGAAATAACAAACTCTTTGCTGTATTGTAACCTCATGAAATTGTCGATAGACCCAAAGCACAAACATTCAACAGTACAATGAGATAACTACTGTTTTATCAATATTTAGAGTCATGTTAAATTTCCAAGTAGTTGCTCCCTCAAACTCATATTTGGGACATCGTAAAGCTGTAATCATCCATAGAGAAAATAATAGGCGATTTATTGCTATGTGCTTGAACTTGGCTCAGTGGCACAAATTTTTATTAAGTTTACATTTATTTCCAGAAAAACAACAGAGCCTTTTGTCCCAAGCACATTGGGGTAGGCTAGAGATGAAACCCCACAAAAACTGTGAGAACCCAAAAGAGAAGACAGAAAGTGCAAACAAGCAAAATAAATCAAGGCAGTATACTGGTGCAGGTCACAGCTTTGCAGCTTTATTAGAAACTGTGTGGAGAAGATAACATGATTCTTATTGCAGGCCGAGTTGCAGATGAATGAAGTGAATAATGTCGTGGTGCATAATTTATAGGTATACAGCTCCACCCTTTCTTTAGTTATCTTTTATATTTTAGAGTTCCTAACTATTCTCTCGCATAAAGATAACTAGAAGTTGGTGTGGTTTAACTAACTAGTTTGTGTAAGGTTCTAAGCATTGGTCCATGGAATATCCGTATAAGTAAATGATCGCCTTTTGTTTCTAAGTTCTGTTTATAACTCTGAAAAGGATAGTCACACACTAACAGTAAGTACATAACTAATTTGTGCAGCCTGGCATGGTTACGACTGATCTTCTTATGTCTGGTGCTACCGCAAAGCAAGTAAGGGATAAGCACAATCTCTTTCTGACATTCTTTTTCTTTTTGCCATTGTTGATAAGATAATTCATGGTTACTAAATTGTAAATTTTACTGATGGCAGGCAAAGTTTTTCATCAATATATTAGCTGAAACTGCTGATGTGGTGAGAGCTACGCCATTGTTCCTTTTTTTACAGGGCCATTGGTCCTTTTCCTCCAGAACAATGTTGAATCTTCTTCTAAACTCTAAAGCTTATGTTTGGCAGCAGTAGTAATAATTTTTAGCTGCTTTAGGCCTGTGTCCATTTGGCGTGTAGAACCGTCCGACCACTTAGCTTGAACGTGGTCTCCAGACTTGTTTATACGTTCCTAAAATTTGTGATTTGGTCATTGTCGAAGGGCTGTTAACCTTTTGTGCTTGCTTTAACAAAGTTAAAAAAATGGCAACTTGAAGTTCTTCATATGATGTCGCAAGGCAGACATGTGTTATCAAATGTGTCGATCTGAAGTTCTGAACAAAAAATAAATAGTTGATCTAATATAAACTGACAAAGTTAGCTTTCGAAGCTTATAACTTTGCTTAAAAATCTTACAGTCTATCCATGACAGGCACGTTTTCTTTGTACAGCGAATGACCGGTAGCCTCTAGGTTAATTTGCGATGGATATCTGTTAATGATTCAGCATACCTGCCTTTAATGTTATTTATGTACACTTTTTAATCATATTATCTGTTTGGTAATATGGTAATATAATCATCAATGTTGACTATTAAAACAGGTTGCGGATTACCTTGTTCCAAACATCAGAGAAATCCCTACCAAGCAATCCATGAAGCCGACTTACATTCGCTTTCTCACAGGCTTGAAAGCCTACTCCAGAATATTTTCAGTAAGAACTCTCTGAAACCTGGGGAGGGTCTTTTATTAATCTTGGACATCCCCAACCAATGTCAAATTTACTGTAATAATCATTCTTCCTGATTTTATTTGCAGAGAATTGCTTTTGGTGCTCGTAGGAACAAGTATGTTGCCGAGGATTAGTTTTCTTACTGCCATCTTCCAACCCAGAAGAAACCTAGGGATATTCTTGTTATCATATTTTAGAAGTCCATTCTTTTCCTGTAAAAATAGGATGTATCACTGAGGGCATCTTGAGAACACAGCAATGTACTCCTCATATATACAATACATGTAATTTGATTACACCTCATCAAATTACAGTTCATCTGGATTATTTATGGACCTTATGATCTAGTTGCATGTTGCATTTTCAATGCAAGAGGAGCCCATGATACATCTATGCACCTACACATTAAGGCTGAAAACCATTTTTCCTTGTTACTTCCTATAACTTGTGTAGTCTTGCCTAACTTATCTGTTGGGACAAGTTCGTCGTGCAATTAAGCTCCTATGATAGATTTATTGTGTTTGTACAACTTTTTTTTTTCCTCTTCATTGAAAGGCATGCGGATGGCATTGCAATGACAAGACATGGTCATGCACTCATGCTGCTACCTTGCTGCTTGGTGTTTGGCAGCATAGGGTAGGACTTTGATCACATCTCACACATCCAGATTGCCTGATAAGTCAACCTCAACACTTACTACTGCACCTAAATTATCATTCTGGTTATTTACTTCTCTGTCACATTCCTGATAAGTTAATGTGATGTGCACCATTCATGGATTTGGCAGAGTCTGCTCGTGCTATCGCAACATCAACTCTTGTTGCTTTGTTGCCATTCAGAAGGCTTTATTTCTCTGCAAATCATTCCACCCATACAAACCAACTGTGAATTGTGACGTGTTATGTTAGTGTGATAGAATATGGCTGGCTACACAAAGATAGTGAAGTATCTCTAGTCTCTTACAAGAACTGTATAAAGGGATGACTGGCTTGATAGAGAAGGAGACTATCACTCTCTCTTCTCGCTAAAAGATATGACATACATTCCCAGTTCCTTTTGCTTCCTCGCACATACCGGTATGCGCATGTTAATGATTTTAGTTTCTTTTTTGGTATTTTTGTGCATTCTTTTTTCTAATGTAGGATGGCCAGAGCATTGATTTGCCTGCTTGATCTCCAATTTGTATTTGAAAATATTTTTCTGTATCTATATGGGCATATGTGCACGTTTAAAAAATAAACAAATTTTGATGGATTCTGTCTCTTGTAGTTACACAAGCTGCTGTATTGTCGTTTTGCTGGTCTGCATTGCCTTGGTTTTAAAAGGTGTCTCAAGCTTTCTGATTTCCTTGATCTTTGACAGGTGTGAGCTTGATTTGCTGACTGATGTCCAACGGCAAGCCGACATATAACAGTGACTCTTCTTACATGTCGAGCATACCGGTCTGTTGCTTTCTCAGGGCAATGCAGCCGACAAGTAGTTTACTTCGCTGGACCGATGATCTCCATAAGATCTTCCTGGAAGCTGTAGAGTATCAAGGAGGCCCCTATGGTTTGGTTTCTTGAACTTTGAGCATACGATGTCAAACAATTCATTCTCTGTTACTTGGATCTGAAACTTCTCGATGAAACTGATGCTGTGCTACTCAACCGTCGCAACTCCTTAGAGGTGAAGCCAACTGCGGTGAAGGAGAAAATGGAAGCTATGGGAGTCACAGGCCTCACAATCTGGAACATAAAAAGCCACCTCCAGGTACCTCCTGCCCTCTTGCAGCTCTTCATAGATACTTTGAGGGTTTTCGTTCTGCGGTGCGGGGTCTCAACACACTTGGCTTGCTCTTGTGTGCCAGAGATAGAGGGAGAAGTGCAATTTAGGACCTGAACCTCCTCGGGATGTCCGAGGCACTGCATCACCAAGGAAGGCTGGAGATAATGTGTATGGTTCTCTGATGCAATGGAATTGTTGGATCTGCATGCCTTTGTGTTCTCTATTTATTTATTTATTTATTTGTATTTTAGATCTGACTGACTGATTGATTATTGAGCTTGTTCATAAGTTCTGTAACTTGTTCTGGTGTGTAGGACATCTGACTGAAATGGAGGTACTCCTCATCATCGTTGATAGCCTGGCCTGGACAGTGGACAAGCATATACCATCATCCAAAGGCAAGATCTGGTCAGTCTTAGTACATTTCAGGGCCATATAACAGTAGAGGGAACACACTTGCCATACCATGCCAGGAAGGTTAGGATCATAGTATGGCTGCCGCCTGCAGGTATCTGCATCTGTGGCAACCCAACCCCAGACCCGGCCATCTTTTAGCACGAGGGCACACCGTCGTTGCCTCACCGTCGCGCTCTAGGAGTAGGATGTCACGCTCTAGTAGTAGGATGGCGTGCCACGCCAGGGAGCAAGCTCTAACGACGTTGCCGCCAAGGCCACCACGACGCCGCACTTCGTGTTCGTCCCGCTGATGCACCACGGCCACCTGATCCCGGCGGTGGACGCGGCGTTGCAGCTGGCCACCCACTCTAAAAAGCCCCCAGCCCAACAAAATCCCAGCACCACAACGCCAAACAAGGATATATGTCAACAGAAGGGGGAAATGTGAATCCAACGACTGAAGAATAGCGCATTTAACAAGGCCAAGCAGTGAACAAATTAAGGCAGCGACGCATAACAGTAGTAGCAGCTAGCTAGTTTATGGAAACCAAACGTGCTAAAGTACAGAATGTCACAGCGCAATGTCATCCACTTGCTGATGGCAGAATGCTCGCTAATTAATTAGGACATCATAACACACACAGCAGGAAGCATCATATATGGTCTCACTTCACAGCTGATAGCATCACACACTCCTATCTAGCCGTGTCCACGGAGGAGAGAAGACTCACTCATCCAGAGACACAGACTCATCCTCTGAATCTGAATCTGGACTGCTCTCATCCGGCGCCCATGAATCTGAACTGGGCTCATTCGGCTCATCCTGTGAATCCGACATGTTCAAATTCCGCGCGAGCTCCACGTCCAACTCGGAACTGAAGTGCACGAGGTCCATCTCTAGCATGTCATCCACGCTGCGGGTTCCCTTATGGGTGATATCGTCGTCACTGATGTACTTGGCGTCATCTGGATACACAATCTTCCTTGCGGAAATCATGTCATAGTAGCAACGTCCTATTAACAAAATAAAACCCGGATCAGTAAGATGATAATAAGCCAATTCAGATTTATGATGAGTAGTGCATTCAAGCATCGTGAGAAGCAGATCGCCGTGACTCAAAGTACTAATCAAATGCTATCACTTGCTAATCAGCCGTGCCGTGGCAGAGAAGTAGATGACTTACCCGCATATGCATAGGGCAGAGGGCAGCAGAATGCCGCTGTCCTTGGCTTGCGTGTTGCGTACCACAACTCGGCGTAAAATAGGGTCCTCAGAACATTCTCATCACAAGTTGCCATGAAGTTCACTAGGTAGCACGTATCAGTGAAGGGGGCGCAGCCTTCCTGTCTTTGATCCATACCAATTATAAAATCAAGTTCATACTTTGGTCCCTACAGCAAGCAAGAAATTAAGAAGCAAGAGTGTTTGTTGGTCAAATCAAGTTAAAGCTAATATACGTACGTAAGTAGCAGCTAATGATTGAAAACAGAGGAAGTCCAATGCCTACCCAAAAATGATGGTCCGTATAATCCTTGAGCACCTGTTCAATCTTTGAACGCAGCCAGCTCCTCCAATGCTCATACTGTGATCTCACGCTTGATACCCGCCTCAAGGCCTCTACACTAAGTTCAGGAGCAGGAGCTTGCATGGTGCCACTAGTTTGAGGTCTGGATGTTTCTTTGAACTTGGACCACAAGGCCGACATAAGAAATCTGATGTCATCGACGCACAACACACCACCACTAGTTTGCGCATTGGTTATATGTGAGACCAGGCGTTTTCGGCCTTCGGGATCGAGCAGCAGCATCCGGTGAAATTCACCTAGCTGAAGGGGCAGCGTCTGTCTAGCAGCCATGGCCGCCTCGTGGAAGGGGTTCTTATCAGACCTCTTTGTTGTAGATGATAACATGTCAACAAGGTTGCATTTTGCACTACAGAGTTTCTCTAGAGCACAAGCAATTGAGGATTGGGGGTCGGCGAACAAAGCAAGGTTTGCAAGCCCCTCGAGGGAACGGACAACTAGGCGGAGCAGAGATAGGGGGTCCAGGATGTCATTGTACTCTTTCAACATCATGCGGTCAGAAGCCGGGAGAACGGAGCCACACGTCTCATGCCAGACTGAGTTAATGATGATGTTGGAGAGAGGGTCACAGGGGCCATAGCAATGGCCGGCCATGAGGATGCTGCGCATGATGGAGCCCGAGGGTGCGTGCAGCATCTTGAAGGCCTGGACGTACAGGTTGTGAATCATGCCATAGAGGTACATCTTGAGAGACCGCAGGTAATCGCAGTTGTCGCCACCACACGAGGCGATGAGAAAGTGTTCTCTGGAAATTTGCTATCATCAGGCAATCTTGCAGCTTGCTAGGCAGTCCGGACTGCAGAGACGAGATGGCGGTCCCATCGCAGCGGAAGGTGGTGGAGGTGATCCTGGTGTGAGCTGCTGCACTAGAAGAGACAAGGGGCTTTGTCTCGGACCAGATAGCGCCATCGTCGAGGTTGTGACGGGCATGGACAACCAGCCCATCTTTGGTGTTGCTAATGTTGGCAACACACATCGGGGTCATCATCATGTGCAACCCACGGTGGATTTCCTGGGCATCCTCAGCCGTGAGAGGGTCATTGGCCGAAAACAGATGCCTGTTGAAGAGGTCGAGGTCGCCCTGTTTGAGCCGGATTGCCATGACCTGAGCAATGGTGGCGGGCGAACAGTGGCCTGCGTTGGTGGCCGCCCACTCAAGGGCGGCCTTGGTCCTGTCGGATTCAGGGTCCAGTGCCTCCTCCTTGGTATGGTAGAGGTCGTGCTGGACGAGCATGACGGCGAGGAGGAGATTGGCGCCGGCCCTGTAGAGGTAGCGGAAGGCCTGTGCCTCGTTGATGCATCCGAAGTATGCCACAAGGAAAGCCATGAGACTCTGGGCGGACCTGCATGCAACCTCGTGCCAGGGGTCGAAACCGGGTCTGTGTCTCTTTCTCTTGGACCTCATGCTCTCATCGTCGGACTCCGCCTCATCGGACTCCGTCTTGGCCTCGACTTCGACGAGGGTGGTGGGGAGGAGGGCGAGGGTGTTGAGGATGATGTTGGAGACGGGGTCGAGGGGGCCGAGGCAGAGGCCGTCTGTGCTGAGGAGGCCGTAAAGGTCGGGCATGGCCTTGCAGGGCAGCCGGAGCCGGCGGAACGCCTCGTCGTAGAGACCGACGATGAGCTTGCGCGTGGCATGGCGCAAATCGTCGTCGTGGGGAAGAGGCCCATACTCGTGGCGGCAGTTGAGGCTGTGCAAGCACGAGATGAGCCCCCTCCGAGAGCTAGAGTCGCCGGAAGAAGTGGATCCAGACAAGGACCCAAGTGGAACGGAGCCGCCGGAAAAAGTGGATCCAGACGCCATCTGCGAGCAGAGACGGCGGACGGAGCCGGCGTTTTTCTCTGGGCGTCGTCGACCGTCTTGCGGGGAGAAGAGCAGATCGATCGAGTTGCCTCCTTGTCCCCGTGACCATATATATATATGTTCTTTCCCTCGCTCGTCTAGTCGTCCTTGACTCGGCCTCCTTTTCCCGTGGCCCTGCCTCTTTCTTTTCTTGGCAGTAAACGAGTCGGTGTCTGGAGACCGTTTTGGCTCCTCCTTCCTTCCTCGACCGATCGACCAACCGCCTTTCTCCGTACGTAACGTTCCCCACGTATGCAAACTACCTAGGCCCACATGGCCACGTCTCCAATCAAACGTTCCAAGAGACATCAATCCAACGATGGAGCACTAGTCTGATCTAGTATTTGTGAACGCATATATGGACGTGTGTGGCAACGATCACGTATGATAATTAAAGTGCATGCCCTTTTTGGCTTAGCTAAGGCATATGCATGCACACATGGGCCACGAGCTGAATTGTTAATAGTTTCAGTACTCCGGAATCCGTGATCTCGCTCCTTTGCCGATGACGATAGCTGGACACACGAGCCCTGCCGTGTTGCTGCTTTCTCTAAATTTAAGAATATGGACGCCGATAAGTGCCACACGTGTGGAAGTTAGAGAATCTGTCCATACATTTTGTATGGTGTATAAGAGGAATAGCCCGTATATCTATGTGTGGGCAAAACAAGTAATGCCCACACACCTCTTTTTTCCCTCCCGATCCCTCTCACATGCGTGTGTGTGGGCGAAATAGATAACGCCCACACGCCCCGTACGTCAGGCCTCGTACCTCGTGGTTCCGCATGTCCCACGTGACAGTCACCGCGCGTCCCGCAGTTGCCATGGTCCAGACCCTCGTCCATATTCGTTTAACTGTAGTTGCCATGTCGCTGAACTTCGGTTGCCATGTCGGACAACTACAGTTGCCATGGTTGCTCAACTGCAGTTGCCATATATGGTTTGGCCTACTGCGGTTGTTATGATTTCAAAACTTTAGGAGTTGCCACCCACTAACACTAGGCAGTTGCCATAGAGCACTACAAAAAGGCATGGCAAAAAAACATGTTCCGGTAAAAGAGAGAGTTGCCATGTGCTCACAAGTACGCTAGGGCCGTTGCCATGTAAAAAGAAAGAGTTGCCATCTGCTTACGTGCATACTAGGGCAGTTGCCATGTACCATGCAAAAACACATGAGAACTCGGGTAAAAGAGAGTTGCCATCTGCTTACAAGTAAAGCTAGGGCAGTTGCCATGTACCCTGTAGAAACGCATGGCAACCGCCGCTTTGGGTGTGGGCGAGGAGACGGGCGTGTGGGCGAAGTGATAAACGCCCACACACCAGCCCCCTCTGCGTGCGTGAAAACTGGTGTGTGGGCGAATTGCTAAACGCCCACACACCAGCCCCCCGTGTGGTGAAAAAGGACGTGTGGACGACCGGATGAATGCCCACACACCAGCTTAGTCCTACGTGGCACACAAAAACTGCTAGAACGCGCCAAGATTCGTGCAGAATTGGTTGGACGAGAATCCATGCGTGTGGGCGAGTTGCCAGACGTCCACACGTGTGGGCGTTAGTGTTTTCGTAAGAATATTTATAGTCCGACTCCTCAAACGTTTTCTATACGCTCCGAGGTACGACCCGATTAAAAAGTTGTGACCCAGACAGGCTCATAATCATCAATGGCGGCCCTTATATGCAGCTCAAATCCAGGGCAAATAAGGGGAGGTCCGGGCGCGTCCGCCACATCGGATCCAGCCCATGCTGATTCATCATGATCCCACATATATTTGTTCCTGTTCACACCCCGGATCAAACCCTAACCATTCCACTCCACTTCGCTCCGCCCCCAAGCTCCCTTTCGGCGATCGCTGGGCCTCTTCGGCATCACGAGCAGTGGATCCGAGTTCTCTGTTACCCGATCTAGTAACTGGGACCTCATCCCTGGCCGGAGGTGGCGAGGTGGCCGTCCACATTGCGCTCCGCCGCGCCATTGAGGAAAATGCCCAACAGCGGCCGAACTCAATCCGACGGGAATCAAGAGCATCTGCTCAAATGGCACTTGGAAATGGCGTGAGGCGCATCACCGCTGCCTCGCATGGGTGATGTGGTCCGTCTGGCGTCAGAACAATGTGGCGAACACGAAGCCCCTTCGTTGGCACGCCGACTCAGAGGCCCTCACTGACCCGTTCGCTGAGGCTATGACGCGGCATGCCCGCCGTGCGAGGAAGAGGGGCGGGAGGCCGCGGCAACCCTCGCAGTAGACGTGGCAAGGCAGAATCGCATTCCCCGGCACCGGTACAGGTGGCCGCTATCCTCTTGCGCCGCAACCACGTCATGGTGGATGTGTCGGGCTCCAACCATGATGGATCCATTGTCAACCTCACATCGATCGACGATGTGCAGGCCACCGGCTCCAACGAGAAAGAGTAGGGCATGGGAGACGGCGGGACGGCGACGCCTCGAGTCCCGTGAGCCAATGTGTGTCCCATGTCCTACTCTAGCTCGCCGGTGACAACACCAATTCTCCAAGGGGCGCAACCGACTACCGTACATGGACACGGCAGAGCCGGGCGAGCTTTGTTCAAGATTAGGTTCACATTGCCTATACTTGTATGGATTTGAGGATTCGTAATTGATGTATTTGTAATTTGTAATTAAATTTGGTCTTATTCAGTACTTATGGCCCGCCATTGATGATTATGTGATCATCTACAGAAGACATGCATGTATATAGGAAGCTGGTAGTGGGATGCAGAATTATCCTGACCAAACCTACTTCATCTATCATGTTAGGCATGGCATGTTTCGGCAGTTTCTGTTACAATTAAAGTAGTGTAAGAAAGCAACAATCATATATATTGTAAGACGAATGTGATAAAAACATAATATTAAATAGAAATCTTGCAAGAAGTTTGTTCTTAATGTTAGACTTCTTCAAGCTATGAAGGAGTAGATGTTGGGGAACGTAGTATTTTAAAAAAATAATCCTACGATCATGCAAGATCTATCTAGGAGAAGCATAACAACGAGCAGCGAGAGTGTGTCCACGTACCCTCGTAGACCGAAAGCGGAAGCGTTTAGTAACGCGGTTGATGTAGTCGAACGTCTCCGCGATCCAACCGATCAAGTACCGAACGCACGTCACCTCCGCGATCTGCACACGTTCAGCTCAGTGACGTCCCTCGAACTCTAAATCCAGCTGAGGCCGAGGGAGAGTTTCGTCAGCACGACGACATGGTGACGGTGATGATGAAGTTACCGACGCAGGGCTTCGCCTAAGCACTACGACAATATGACCGAGGTTGAAATCTGTGGAGGGGGGCACCGCACACGGCTAAGAAATCAACTTGTGTGTCTATGGGATGCCCCCTCCCCCGTATATAAAGGAGGGGAGAAGGGGGCCGGCCGGCCTCATGGGGTGCGCCCCAAGGGGGGGGGGAATCCTACTCCTACTAGGAGTAGGTTCCCCCTTTCCTAGTCCAACTAGGAGGGAAAGGAAAGAGGAAGAGAAGGAAAGCCCCCCCCCCCAATTCGGATTGGGATTGGGGGGGGCCTCCACCTGGCCGCCTCCTCTTCTCTTCCACTAAGGCCCATGAAGGGCCATTAACCCCCCGAGGGGTTCCGGTAACCCCCCGGTACTCCGGAAAATGCCCGAACCTATCCAAAACCTTTCCGGTGTCCAAACATAACCTTCCAATATATCAATCTTTATGTCTCGACCATTTCGAGACTCCTCATCATGTCCGTGATCACATTCGGGACTCCGAACAACCTTCGGTACATCAAATCACATAACTCACAATACATATCGTCATCGGACGTTATGCGTGCGGACCCTACGGGTTCTCGAACTATGTAGACATGACCGAGACTCATCTCCGGTCAATAACCAATAGCGGAACCTAGATGCTCATATTGGTTCCTGCATATTCTACGAAGACCTTTATCGGTCAAACCGCACAACAACATACGTTGTTCCCTTTGTCATCGGTATGTTACTTGCCCGAGATTCGATCGTCGGTATCATCATACCTAGTTCAATCTGGTTACTGGCAAGTCTCTTTACTCGTTCCGTAATGTATCATCCTGCAACTAACTCATTAGTCACATTGGTTGCATGGCTTATAGTGATGTGCATTACCGAGAGGGCCTAGAGACACCTCTCCGACAATCGGAGTGACAAATCCTAATCTCGATCTATGCCAACTCAACAAACACCATCGGAGACACCTGTAGAGCATCTTTATAATCACCCAGTTACGTTGTGACGTGTGATAACACTCTAAGTGTTCCTCCGGTATTCGGGAGTTGCATAATCTCATGGTCATAGGAACATGTATAAGTCATGAAGAAAGCAATAGCAATAAACTAAACGATCAAAGTGCTAAGCCAACGGATGGGTCATGTCAATCACATTATTCTCTAATGATGTGATCTCGTTCATCAAATGACAACTCATGTCTATGGCTAGAAAACTTAACCATCTTTGATTAACGAGCTAGTCAAGTAGAGGCATACTAGTGACATTCTATTTGTCTATGTATTCACACATGTACTAAGTTTCTTGGTTAATACAATTCTAGCATGAATAATAAATATTTATCATGATATAAGGAAATATAAATAACAACTTTATTATTGCCTCTAGGGCATATTTCCTCCAGTAGAACGTATGGATGATCAGGGTATCCAGTTTGTGTTTTTTAGAAACCATTAAATACGCTTAATAAACTTAATTGCGCAACAATGTCTTCCGAATTTTTAGTTGTCCCATGTAGTATCAATCCTCCTCGCAATTTCCTAGTGTGTTTTATCTAGTTTGAAATTAGATATGACATGTACATAAGGAAAGTTAGTCACATGGTAAGGTGCAAGTCTAGGTCAAGTAGTAATGAATGTTGAATCAGTACAAATAGTAAGTAACGGTTACACATACAAAGATGGATGTAATAGGGACGAAAATTAGATAAAATTATGGTTAAAAAGGTACATACATGGATGACTAACTAGATCATCGGGCAGCTGGAAAGATATGGAGCGATCAGGATCAACAACTAAAGAGAGGTGTGTTTCCTTATCTACTCACACGTGATACAGTTTCAAGAACTTTTTCCAAGACTTGCTAGTGAAATAGGTTTTTTCTTGTTTATTGCAGACTTTCACAACGAAAGTGAACCCTTCTTTTGTCTCAAGCACAGTTGTAACTTGAGTTATGTCTGACTTTGTAGTGTTGATCATCTTAAGAAATCATTTCTTGCAAAATAAGGGATGACCTGAAAAAATGAAAGCAAATAAAGAAGTGTTCTCACAAAGAAATATTAAGTCAATGTTCTTATAACACTTTTTGAAATATTAAGTCAATGACTTAATATTTCAGTGAAACATAATGTCACTCTTTAAGCTGGATAATCTCACTCTTTACAAGACTTGCTAATGAACTTTCTCAATGAGATAGCATTGACTTAATATTTTGGTGAGATTATTTTGCTTAGAGAGTGTATTTGCGATAAGCATATGTAGCCTTAATTTTGAAATGGAAGAAGTGTGATGTTACAAAAGGTGACACTACAAGAGATTGGACCTACTGTGACAAGCTCAAAAATGTCACGTAATAGCTAAAAACGTCACAAAATACTCACGTTTGACATTTTTCAGGCGTCACGAGCATCGTCACGGAATCCCCGTCATAGATTATTCCTAGTGATGCAACGCGCAAAAAACGTCACCGGATATGGGACCTTCGGTGACGAAGATGTCGTCACAAGATTATTGACGGGCTAATGCGCAGTGGGTTTCCAAATGGTCCAAGCCCAATAATTTAGCATTTTTTCTATTTTTGGATCTAATTGTTTGGTGGGCCATGGCCAATTTGCAAACCATTAGTTGTTGATCCAACCCACCTCTTTATGGAGAGGTCGCCATTTTCTGCTAGCCTTTTCAAGAATTATATTATTTATAATTTTTTCCTCTCATATTAGTTTGGCCTGGTTCGATTCAAAACCAATTGTGGGCTTGTGGTGTTTTTAGGACCATCTTTTCATTGACCAATTTCCATATCACATTACAAGGTAACTTGTCTCTAAACAACGTGTACACTAAACACTTACATGCACCATCCAACATAACCCAAGCTACATAATCGTTTGATACAACATTTTTTTAAACATTTGGAGGTCATAAATATATACCTTCTTGGTGTGAGTCTTAGCTCCCACCTTAATCAAAACTTGAAACCTTGTTAGATGCCTCTTCTCGTGACTTCATGAAGGCAGCTAGAGTTGTTTTGATCCTCCTTTGTCCATATCAACTTCTTGAAAGATGACTTACGAATCAGCCTATTAGAAACAAAGGCATGAATACAACAACATGAATGAGTTAGAAAAAACCATCGATCATTGCAACAAAGAACAACATGAAAGTTATAACTCGGAGCTCTAGGTTGGAATCTTAACAAAAAAAGACATGATAGTACCGGTCTAATAAGTGATATGAACATAACTAACCATGTCGTATTTGTGAGCAACAAAGGTCATCTGAAATATTAAATTGGAATTAAAATGGTGCAGAAAAACAAAATATTCGACAAAGTTACTAAGGAAGAAACCTTGAAGCAGCTAGAATAGTGAAGAAAGCATGAAGAAGTTTCGCAGAGCTTGTTGTCCTTTGCACACATTTGATCAACAAGATACTTCCATTTGAAAATAAATTACTCCCTCCGGTCATTTTTAGTACGCATATAAGATTTGACTGAAGTCAAGCCTCGTAAAGTTTGACCAACTTTATAGAAAAAAGTACCAACATTCACAATCTAAAATCAATATCAATAGATGTGTCATGACTTAAAATTTCATATTGTATAACTTTAGCATGGCAGATGTTGATACTTTTTCATATAAATACAGTCAAACTTTGTGAAGTTTGACTTCAGAGAATTCTAATATGCAGAGTAAAAAGGACCAGAGGGAGTACTAACAATTGTGTGATGGTCGCAAGCCGAATAAAAAGCTCATCTAGGCTTTGATCTTTAGTTGTAGTATTTGCTTGCTTGGATAGTAATATGCATTTACATATAGTCAGTATCACTTCTGATTGCCACAAACGAATGCACGGAATTAGTTCTCCACTAGCAATTTACCAAAATCATGTTGAATCGCTCATAAAACTTCAACAGCAGTTCTACAACAAAAATTCACTTGCAAATCTATTCGCAAACCCTCAAACCAAGTTGCCATGAGCTCAGCACTACAAAATAACATAACAATACTGGGGGAGCATCGGCATAATGAAAATATTTTATTGCAGCTCACTATTTCATTACTAACCCATGTCACATGTACTAGTTAGGTTCTAATAATAATTTCTCTAAAAGATAAATCAGAGCAGGTACAATTCCGTTTACAATTTTCAACTTAATGACACGTATAAACTAGTTCCATGAGTTCAAGATTACTGGCACAAACAAGGACTATCTGACCTAGCAAATACTGGGGGTGTACTATACAAGCATCTCACGATTGACCAATAAGAAATCACTAACAAGGAAGAATAGAACAAAACAAATATCTGAACCAATCCCCGCACAGAAGTGATTCATCTAAATTGAGTGCAGAGAGTTGAGCGTCGAACACATGTTAACCCAGTTTGTTGGTCGAGCTTGACCGTCCTCCAGCTGAACTCCGGCGTGCCCCTGTGGTCTGTCCTTTGTCAATACATGACGGCCAAAACACAAGAAGAAGAAAAAACAGAGGGTCAATAAGAAGTACTGGTAAGTGCAAAAGATCGAACGACTACGGCCCTACTCATTAGTTAATCTCTGACGAAGGCGACGAGGCGGGTGTCATAGGCGAAACAGGGGTTCCGCTCAAGAAGGCCATAGCCAATACCCACATCACCATGACTCTCCCTCATTTGCTCCGATAGAATTGACAATTGAGAAGTGTATGGACGAGTTGCACCACAGAGTGAGAGTTCAATCCCTGCAATCACACGAGAGGGATCGGAGGACGCACACATGCGGGTACTCACACTGAGAATGAACGTCACACACACAGACTGGGCCGCCGTCGCGTGACCAGGCCGCGGCGCACGCTGGGTCCGCCGCTGCGCGCCATGGAGGGCCCTGACACTACTAGCAGCTTCTGCAGCAGGGTGCCCTCAAGGAACCCGACTGGGGAGGGAGGAGAGAGCAGCTACTCCTACCGCCGTTGTCGCGTTTGTTTGCCCCCGATCTACCGCCGCCACCACACGAGCGAAAGAAAACGAGATCGGATATATAGGGTTTCGCTCGGGGAGGAGAAGGTGGGCGAGGTAAAAAAAAATCGCTGGTTATATGTGTTGTTGAGCTTTTTTTTAGGGTAAGTTGAGCTGGCTTCAGCCCACGCATAGTAGAAAAAAATTAAAGAAAGGGCTCGCCAGGCCATGGGCTGTGCTGCGTCCGTAACAGCGGCCAGCCACCCAAAAAAACAAAAGTTAACAGCCGCCGGCCGGAACCGAGCCGTGCGGCCGTGTCGTGCCTTGCCTTTCCTCTCCCCGCCGCGACGTGACGCCGGCTAGAACCCATGACAGACGAACAGATAGATCACATACGCCCTGGCACGAAATAATTTACCTACAAATCGAGCCACACACGCCCCAGGAAAGAAATGACTAACGTGCTAGGTGTTATAGGCGTATATATATAGTCCGGGACCATAATATACTAGTATATTTTTAGCACAATTAACATTGTTAGTATCTAAAAATATAACTCTACCCTATTAGCAATGCCGTTAGTTGAGACCATAATGGTCCCGTGTTCAAACTCCCTGTACCAAAAAAATCCCGTTAACTTATATTTCATTTTTTTTTGATAGAATGTAATGACATCATCTCACTAATGCATGGATTCAAGGATTTTTGCTTGGTCACTATCTATTTATATTAGATGGAACAAAATAAAAAATTTCCTTAGCCATTACCTATCTATATTAGATGGAACAAAATAATTACAGTGCTCAGTAGACTTTGAAAACACTATGGTCCTACTGCTACGCGGGTCCTACTGCTCAGTAACCCGTGAAACATGTATGGCAGGTCCCATCGGTAGACATCACATAAAAAAAGTAATCATCACACATTTGTAATATTCGGTGACTCTAATAGTTTCATCATGGAAATTACCAAACTGTCAAAGAAACTAGTAGCCAGGTGCGCTCAAAGGCTAAAGCGATTATGTGACGTCTATCGTCATCGATTTGTGGTAATCAGTGACGCCACCTACGAAAACATCACACATTAGGTATTCCTGTGACGTTGTCCAACTTTGTCACGAGGATTTTCGTCATAGTATCTCAGTTTTCTTGTAGTGTGAAAATTACAGATAGGTAGATATGATAATGAAATTGGTATGCAGAACAAAATTTATGCATCTTTAGGTACTGATGCGACAATAGTAAAATACTGGTACGAGTGGTAGCTTCAAATATATATGAAATGAGTATATGTTAAAGGAAATGTGTGTTGGGCTAATCGGGATAATTCTGCAATCTTGAGCAACTAATGAAAAGCACTTGATTGAATGTTTCATATGAAATGAATTGGACATAAGTTGGATCCACATCTTGTTCAGTCAACAAGGGCCCACATAGTTGTGAATAATCTATAGCGAACTAACAAGTTAATCAAATATCTCATGAACAAGATATCAATAATTATTTCAAACTTGGTGTTCTTTCTTTGCAGTCTTGTGGAAAAAAGAGCAAGAAGCACTTGTTCTTCACAAAATTGTCACCGCCACACAATCCTCTAGAGTCATAACAAATTGAGCACTGGAAAAGTACCAATGGTCAATTTAGTGGAAAATAAGCATTTGGACATGATTTGGACGAGATTAAGGGATACATGGTAATTTACCTCCATTTCATGAACTGCATTGAGGATTGTTGAGATCTTGCGTGGGGCAAGTTGGAAGGGTAATGCAGACGATCACTGGGAGTACCTGTAGTCAGTATCGATGGTTGGGACCGTAAACTTCCAACAACCTATGATAGCAATGTCCGGTAGGTGTCAGAAGAGAGCAGATCTACAAGATGATAATAGAAAGGAAGAAGGCGAGGGGGAAAGAACGGGGAGAAAGAAGTTGATGTGTCTGCGGACTACGCACCGCGAAAATAAATGTTAGGTAGTAACTCGGGTGACCACCTCTTGGATGCACGTAGGAATAAAATATTAGAAATTTAAGGAGAGTTACGAAATTGACGAAGACAGTCATGTCTTGATAAGTTCTAGAGAACCGGGCGGATGCAAGTTCCGAGGGATAGAACTTAAGGACGAGATAAGATCACGAGGAAACAAAAACTAAGTTTCATAGTACGTAACTTATTAGAATAATAACTAAAATCTTAGAAGTGAAAATTAAATCAAGTGGTACGAAAATCATTGCGGTTGGAAGCACAAAATCATAATGATAGCTGGTATGAAAAAAATCAGAAGGAAACCATTCAAATCCGTCCATGTAAGTGCATCTAGTGCCACCCCTAGTTGGTTTTGGAGTATTGACGACAAACTTGGTTGAGGGACTAATGTGTTTGTGAGAATTGCAGGATAACAAAGGTAGTAGTCCCTCATTGATTCGGTTTACCTACCAGAGATGACCCCTAAAAATGTGTAAAGACATTGAAGACAATGGTGGTCTGTGAAGAGATTTACATTGAAGACTATGACATGAGAAGACATCGCATGAAGACTATGGATTGTGAAGACATAGTTGTTTCGTAGTTCCCTTTTCTTCTTTGTTGAGTCATAGGAACCACCGTACTATTAAGTGGGGTCCAAGTGAACAAAGTCAGAATGACTGAAGTGATGCTCAACCAAATCCTATATCTTTGAGCGAAGACAATGAGAGCAAAACTTATCCAGAGCTGGATGAGTCAGCTTTACTTGTAGCCCAAATCAAGCTGCCGCGTGTGTTTGAAATCTGACCGTTGGACACGTGTCAGTCCCTTAGTGACCCAGGGTCATTCAGACAAATCAGGTCGGGTTGTCTCCTGGCTATAAATATCCAACCCCCTACACCATAAATTGGTGGCTGCTCAGAGTTAGTGCACGAATTTTGTCATTTGAGAGTAACCCACCTCCGAAGCATTTGAGAGAGAGATCCTTGCGAGGACAAAGCCCTAAACACCCAGAGCCAAAGAGTGTTAGGCATCACTGAAGTCTTTCTGTCTGCGTGATCTGAAGACTTGTTACACTTGAGGACTGTGAATCCTCCAGCCGGTTAGGCGTCGCGTTCTGAGCATCCAAGAGTCATTGTGGATCCCCGGTGAACGAAGTCTGTGAAGGTTTGGAAGTCTACCTTGAAGACTTACCAGAGTGATTGGACGAGGACTGTGTGTCCTTAGCTCAAGGGGAATAAGGTGAAGACGCGGTCTTCTGAGTTGAATCTCAGCCTCCCTAACCAGACGTACAGTTGTCATAGCAGCTGGAACTGGTCCAACAAATCTTTGTCCTCACCAAGCAACTGGTTCCATCCTTTACCTCTCTTTAATTACAGTTTGTCTTCGTGAAGTCATTGCCTGCTTGCATGATCTGATTGACTTCACTGTGTGAAGACTGTTGTTGTTTGACTTCATACTATCTTCCATCCTGATCCATACTGCCTAGCTGCTGATAATCCTCGTGCTTTCACTTCATTGCTTACTTGACTATGGCTTGTCTAGTATAGTCTACCTTCCGCTGCATATAAATAGGTTCATTTCTACTGCCTGTCTTCAAAGCCCCCGTGTTTTGAAGACTTTCATAAAAATCGCCTATTCACCCTCCCTTTAGTCGATAACTAGCACTTTCAGTCTAGAAATTGAGGTTTGGTTGTACAAGGATGGAATTGTTGAATCAAAGAGTGGATATTTGAGATACGACATCATGTATCTTAGGAACATAAAAAATTGGCACAAAGAGTGTAGCAATTTTTAATGGGAAAACGATGACATGAACTTGCAAAGCGACATAACAAGATGAACTGATGAGTACACATCAGGTAAAAGAAATTAATTGCACACAAGGAAATCGGATAGAGAAACAAGACGATCAAAGAGTGTTGAAACCTCACTTAGAGTGGAATAGTACTGAAACCAAAAAAGAAGATGGTGAACAGTGCAAGTGGACGGCTCGAACAGAGTTGAAATAAGAAAAAAGGTATCTAATAGGACAGGGGATGCACCATGTACATAGGAGGGAAGAAGTACAAGAACAGTCCGCCGAAGTATTTGTACAAGATAAAAAATTGTATATTGTCTCGTATTGAGAGGGTTGAGAATTTGCATTCATTTTTAACCAATTTCCGCCGGAACAACTTTTTGGATGACGGCGCAGATCAACAGTTGTAGAAGAATGCAACAGGCTGCGAATTTTCGGGCAATATTACATAGAACTTAACTCAAGCAAGTCCAGCTTACAAAGTAATCTCAATCCCAAACCGTACAAGCAATAATGAAACACGCATGCGTACGGTGGCGGGCCCAGGAATTGAAGTTAGCCGGGGCGAACACTTAATGTTTAATTTTTTTCCGCTACAAATGCAGCTATATTCAACCAGAACTTATAGCATTCAACAACAAAAGGATGAAAATACTATTTAAAACTAGTACACTGTTAAAAGTCGCCGAGGCTTCCTGACTGCTCACATGGACTCTTGCCCGCTTGAAATGCTCACTTATGCCACAATATGATCCCATAATTCCAACTTCCAAATGAGACCTACAAAATAATGAATGCATTAGCACAAGTGTGATGAGAGTTGTATATTTTGGTATAGTCATCTGATGGTAACTGGGTGGTGGTATACCTTTAAGACAAATTGCATAATGAACACCAGGTTCTGGAGGTAGATGACCTCGACGGTTCTTCAAGGCATGAAAATGAACCATAATCTCTTTATCACTAATTTTAGCAAATATCTCGCGCTCAACAAAGCAAACCATCAAATCATTAAGCCAATCATCACCCATCTTGTTTCGAAGATCAGTCTTTATAATATTCATGGCTGAGAAAACCCTTTCAACTGATGCAGTTGCCACCGGTAATGTCAATGCAAGTCTGATGAGCCGATAAACCAATGGAAATACCAGATGTTGTCTACTCTGAACCAACTTGAGAGCAAGAGAACTCAAACTATCGCAAGCCAAGAATCCAGTACTTCTTTTCATCACATCAATATATATGTTGAGTTGATCAGTCAACAGATAGCGCTCTTGTGAAGAGAAATCAATTGAGTAAATATTTGCAAGCTCAACTAGCTTATCATGATCAAAGTTGCTAAATGAGTCTCTAGGATCAAGGCAAGCAATGCACTTCAACAAGCGTGTAGAAGTTTCACTAAATCGATTATTCATCTCAACTATGTTTCTATCCAGCACCTCATTGAATATAGTTACCTTGTCGACCACCCATGGCTATTTGCTATTCAACATTCCAAGTTTCCAACTAACATATCAAAGGAAAGATACAAGAAGACTAGAAGAGGATACTTGTCGGTCGTCGGAGTCATGTGGCCGCTTCTGGTTGGTTGATCTGTGCGCCAAAGCCGCTTCCCCTGCCACAGCCGCAGCTTCTTCGGCAGCAGCAGCCTCAGCTTCAGCTTCTTCGGCAGCAGCAGCCTTAGCTTCAGCTTCTTCGAGTTTGACAGCGGCAGCAATCCCTATCCAATCCACCTCTTCATCGGAATCCATCACGCTCACTCAAGCACAGCCCCCGACTACCGCCCCGCCGCTGGCCGGCTGGCCTGACCGCCTCCAGCACCAGCACGGCATAACCGCCCCACGCCGCCGCAGTGCACGTACCCAGCCCCTCCCCTGACGATGCAGCAGCGAGTTGATGCAGACGCCGCCCTCCCCTCTCGCGGCGGCGCAGCAGCCAGCAGCAGTCTAGGTCGTGAGCGGATGGAGGGGAACGAATCGGGAATCGATGGGATCTGGATTGAGCGATTGGGTTTTTTTTCTTTCTTTGACGAGGAAAGAAAAGGCGCCTGTTTGGGCCTGGCCTATAGAATTAGAAACAGAGCCCAGTCCATTGGCCCAATTCTCTTTCTCCGTCACTTACCCCTTCGACCCTTAGCTGTCGTACGAACAGAAGAAAACACCGCCGCCGCTGTTCTTCTGATTAATCTGACGCGGTGACGCCTGCCGGAGGAAAGATAGGTAGCTGGGGGTCGATCCTCCGCCGCCGGCGACCCGGGGCGGCCGCCCCAGCTCGCCCCAATGGTGGGTCCGCCACTGATGCGTACTACTAATATTTGTGTACATATTCACGTACATGTCCATGCATGCGTGATCATACACAAAGCTAAACCAACACACGAACGTATACATTATGTAAATGCTAATGCATGCATGCATCATAGTTCGATTATACACTGAATCACCTTACGCAAATAAGTTTCGAGCCGACCGCGCGCCACCAGAGTATAGCCGATCGATCGATCATGGGCAGGGCCGGTCCTAAGATTCGGGGGGCCCGAGGCGAAACTAGAACTCGAGGCCCTTAATACAACATCGAAATAATAATAAGCATGCCTAAATTGCATTTAATAAATATGTATAGGATAATTATTTTTTTGAGAAACATAAGTTACTCACTTGCAAGAAATATGTTGCAATGATGTTTCATATGAGATGAAAGGTAAAGTTGATTTTCACATACCTCTTCTCAAACCAGACATAAGTAAAACTCCATATATTAGGTGGGCAAGAAGTTGATCTATCCACCAATAACCTATCCTGACAAAACAGAAAGTATCAAAAGATCCATATAGAGAGGATAAGCTAAATCATGTATGCAGTGTAGACTAGGAAATATGGAGCTTGAGAGCGCTTAAGTAAATTTTTCCGTACAAGAGTGCACAGATTGGAATTGCATCCCGTTGAAATGCTTGAAAATGCATGGTAACAAAAGCACGTGGAAACTGATTGATGTGGATGTACTACGTAGCTAGCTTGATCAGCAGGCCACAGCAGTCAGCACGAACAAGAAGATGACACCATGAAATTAATGAAATTGTTCCCTTATCCTAAGGTCCCGAGCAAGAGCAAAAGAATAGACTTGATGGTGCCGGAGGGAAGAGCTAATTCATAGGTGAATCTTTGAATTGAGGATTCATGGGTGGTTCTTTGGCGTGTTGTTACCTCTGTTCGAAGTATCTGATCGTGTAGCGCCTTTGGACGCCCTGAACGTCTCGGCATCCCTCCTCGCCAGCAGCAGCCTCCGGCCACCTCGTTCACCGAGCGACGCCTCCGTGTCGGCACCGTGGAGTCGTATGGGCCTCGCCTCCACAGCAGCAAGGGAATCCCCGGCCGGGACAAGATCACAAGAATTGCCACGAGGAAGGTGCACAGAGACTTGAGCAAAGCCATGATGGCCTTGATTGCAGCGAGATAGTTTTGGTCGTCCAACTCTCTCTGTATATGATCTACGCGGAGTGCTTGCGTTTGTGTGTAGCTGGCGATGAGATCGTGATGGTGCAATGGGATAGCTAAGCATGCCCCACGCATGCACTATATATAGGATGGAGCAACCGGTCATTTGGACTCAGAGAAATGAAAAGGTCTTCAGAAACATTCAACACAGTCCTCAAGCTTGGAAGATATCTTTCAAACCAGAGCTGCTTCTTCTCCAGCACAAGATCAAAGATAAACATTCCACTGCTTTTAATCAGTGGGTGTTGAATAACTTTTAATTTGTCATCTATGTTAGAGAAAGGGAGATTTTACGGTGCATTATAATACACCAGAGCACATGTATTATATGGCCGATCTAACGGATGAGAATAATTGGGCCTTTTTTAAGCCCAAAGGTATTTTCGACCTAATTTTTTTACCTTTAATCGGCCCAATTTGGTCCAAGGGTATTATTGTCCTAAATTTTTCGATTAAATTAATTGCATTAATAAAACACTTCATTATAGATGTCCCATCATCGTGCGTACTCTTTTGAATTTTGGTTCGAGCGGTTCGTCCTCTCTCCTCCTCTCGAGCCCTAACCTCGGGCGCCCTCGATCGCCGCCGATCGCCCCCGGCGCCCTCGATCGCCGCCGATCGCACTCGCCGTGTCTACCCCTCCTGCTCCTACTCCCCCTCACTCCCTCCATCGCAAGTCACCCCAGTCGGGTCGCGGCGCCAGATCCTTCCCCTAGCGGACGCCACCTTCCCCGACCCGAGAGGCCACATCATCCTCATCGACGTGCATCAACTTTTTCACGCCGGATCTTCGCTGTAAGTGCCTAGCCATCTCAAATCTTTTCTGGCCCCTTCTGCATATAGAACCAATAGGGGTCGAATTTGATTCGGGTTTAGGATATGTCATGTGAGGTTTAGGGTTTAATGTTTCAGAAAGTTGTGAGGAGATTTCGGTCGGATTTGGTTAGGGTTTAGGATATGTCATCTGAGGATTAGGGTTTATGTTTTCAGAAAGTTGTGATGAGATTACGATTGAAAGGAAGTGTAAGTCGGATGTAGCTACGACATATTGAAGGACTTAGTTAGGATTATGTGGCATGAGAAAGTTGTCAGCAGATTTGGATTCAAAGAAATTTATTTTGGATTTAGTTAGGAGATACTTTTGAATTGAGTTTCGAGATATTTTGGATTTAGTTAGGAGATAATTATTTTGTATGGAGTTTGGACTTATTTTGGATTTAGTTAGGAGATAATTTGGATTTAGTTAGGACATACTTTTGGATTTTGTTATGAGATAATTTGGATTTAGTTATGATATAATTTTGAATGGAGTTTGGAGATAATTGATCTATCAGGGTGGATCTATCAAGGCATTTGAAGGACTCGTGGACTTTGGATTTAGTTAGGAGATCATCAGTTAGAGCTAGTACAATCAATTACAAATTTCTGGATTTAGTCAGAGCATATTTACTTACAGCTTTTGAAGGACTGAGTTAGGTACATGAATCCGATATGAAAAATTAAATCAATTATTTAAGCAGAGTAGTGCATAATTTCGGTAACGTACGCTATCCATCCGTAACATTGACTATCTGTTTCCGCTGGCAGCATAACGACATGGATGATAAAGGCAATGATGGCAAAAACTTGGGTGATACAGGCAAGGACGACAAGGACATGGGTCATAGAGGGAACAAAGGCAAAGGCATGGACCCCAAAGGAACGGATGGTATGTGCATGGATGATAAGGATAATGAGGATGCAGGCAAGGATGGCATAGACATGGATGATGTACACATACAAGGTAAATGAATTGATAATAAAGGCATGGCTGGTTCAGATCTGAATGAGTGTATGGAATACTTAGAGATTGTGAAGAAGACGTTCAGGACTGAGGAAGAAGCCTACATGTTCTACGTAGGCTATGCGAGAAAAAAGGATTTGGTGTTAGAAAGGATGATCTGAAGTACAGGGGTCCAGGTCCGAAACAAAATGCATACAGAAGGACATACAAGTGCTGCAAACAAGGATGGCGGGCCCTTAAGCACTTTAACAGAACTGAAAGAAAAAGAACACCGAGGGGTCTTTCTCGATGTGGGTGTCCCGCTCTTTTTCAGGTTGAGCTACAAGATAGCAGTGGCCCCTGGTTCGTTAAGAATTTTGTGGACAAGCATAACCATCTGTTTGTCCCTGCTGACCTGACTCTGTACTTGTCGGCTCATCATAGAATGACTGACGCACAAAAGGCCGATGTCATCGAGTATGCTGTCGGTGGACTTCGAACACATCAGATTATGAATGTAATGGAGAAGAATGCCGGAGGTCCCGACAAGCTTGGATTTATAGATCGAGATCTATACAACCATGTTTCAGTCCAGAAGAAGCGCAAGATAGAAGGCAGTGATGCTAGATATTTGCTCACCTATATGATTGCACAGAAAAAAGCAGACCCGGAATTCTTTTTCAAATACACAAAAGATAGCGAAGGCCATTTGAGGAACATATTCTGGGCTGACTCACAATCCCGCATTGACTATGTTGCCTTTGGTGGTGTCGTGGTGTTCGACAGTACATATCGGTCTAACAAGTACAGGCTTCCGTTTATTCCATTTGTTGGTCTGAACCATCACCGCAGCACAGTTTTGTTTGGGGTCGGTCTAGTGTCAGACGAGACAGTTGCATCATACCAGTGGCTTCTTCATGTATTTTTGGAGGCAATGTCCCAGACGACACCAATTTCAGCAATCACTGATGGGGACGGTGCAATGGCTAAAGCAATAGCTACTGTGTGGACCGGAACAGATCATCGTTTGTGCACGTGGCATATCGAGGAGAATATGGTGATGCACCTCCGCGAGGAAAAGCTGGAGCAATTTAGGGAATTCATTTACCGTCGTTGGGATGTTGATGAGTTTGAAAAAAGATGGGAGGCTTATAAGGTTCGGTTCAAAATAAAACCAACGGGCAAGAGGTCGTCATGGGTTAACAGGATGTACGAGCTGCGACACAAATGGGCTGCTGCGTACACAAAGGGTAGATATTTCCTAGGCACGATGAGTAATCAGAGGAGTGAGTCTCTCAACTCAAGGCTTCATGTGCACCTGAACAGGAAGATGCAACTTGCTGATTTGTTGCAGCATGTTGAGCACTGTGTATCCATAATGCGTAAGACTGAAGCAGCATTAGACGCAGTAGCAACACATACGATACCCTTCACTAAGCTGAATGCACACCCTCTGGAGATTGCTGCCTCTTATATTTATACAACTGTGATGTTTCCAAAGGTAAAGCGTCAGATTGTCGAAGGGACAAATTGGCAGGTCACGGACCGGGTAGCATGTGATGGTTTGGTCGTGTTTGGAGTTTTGCGCAAAGCCCCATATGATAAAGTCCCATATGGCAGGGATGCTAGAGAATTGCAAGGTAAGGAAGGTAAGTATGCTGAGGACTTGCATGAAAAAAAATTGGATGCTGAGGATCCCAATGACTTGGAAGGTAAGGATGCTGAGGACTTGCATGCAAAAAACTTGGATGTTGAGGATCCCAATGACTTGGAAGGTAAGGATGCTGAGGACTTGCATGCAAAAAACTTGGATGCTGAGGATCCCAATGACTTGGAAGGCAAGGATGGTGTGGACTTGCATGCCAAAAACCTGGATGCTAAGGATCCCAATCACTTGGAAGGTAAGGACAGTGAGGAGTTGGAGGCAAAAAAGTTGGATGCACAAGGCGTGGATGCTAAGCCTGTGGATTTTATATATCACGTGACTTGTCTGTTTACAGGAGCAAGACTGGATGATGCAGCTTGTAAATGTAAAAAGTTGGAAGTCAGGATTACCCATGCGCACATATATTCTGCGTTCTGGATCATCTTGGTGTACGCACATTTCCAAAAAAATTGTGTCAAGAAAAGATGGACAATGCAGGCCAAGCCAGCGTTCCCTTCTTTGAGGACTGCTAATACTCATGTATGGTCTGATCACATGAATAAGTATCATCAACTACGCAACATGGCTAGTGACGCTTTATTCACAGCCGCAGCTAGCGATTCACAGTCAGAATAGGTGATGGAGTTCCTCGGAGTATATTGGTTGATGGAGAAAAAACTGATTTGGATGAAGGCCATAAATCGTTTGTTCCTTTGCCGGCATACTTCTCTGCTGCTCGCGAATGCTGCACTGATGACATGGAAAATCCAATCAAAATAGTTCCAAAAGGGAGACCAACTACCGAAGAATCGAACAAGAGGATTAAATCCAGGCGCGAGCGGATGAGAGGGAAAAAAAGCAACAAAGTTAGTGCACATGTTTATCTCATTGTTCATTTCCATACATGCTTACAATGTTAATATGTTCTCTATTTTTCTTCAATTTACTCAGGAACAAATCAGGGAAATCAAAGGTCACAAGGAGGAAGAAGCGAAAAGACAAAGACTCAGAGACAGAAGAAGACACAGATTCAGATATAGAAGAAGAGGAAGATTAAAAAAAAGCAACAAAGTTAGTGCACATGTTTATCTCATTGTTCATTTCCATACATGCTTACAGTGTTAATATGTTCTCCCGGAGAGTGTTCACATGTTTTTCTTCAATTTACGCAGGAAAAAATCAGGGAAATCAAATAGCACAAGGAGGAAGAAGCAAAAAGAAGAGACAGAGTCAGATACAGAAGAGGAGACAGAGGCAGATACAGAAGAAGAGACAGAGGCAGATACAGAAGAAGAGACAGAGGCAGATACAGAAGAAGAGGAAGATTTAGGTACAAAAGAAGAGGAAGATTTAGATGCAGAAGAAGAGGGAGATTCAGATGCAGAAGAAGAGGGAGATTCGGATGAGGAAGAAGAGGAAGATTCAGATGCAGAAGATGGTGGGCTGAGGAGGGCTAGAAAGAGACCATTGGAGGTTGCAGAAGAGGATTACGCAAAACCAAACAAGTGGGCATTAGCACAATTGTGCGTACTTAAACATGTTTTCGAATGCTGGCTGCAGATTCATCTATTTCATTTTTTGCAGGAAACACAAGGGCGCTCCAAATGTCAATGCTGGGAGGACGAAAAAGAACGATGACAAGGGTGCGCGAGGAAAACCAGTGAAGTTAGTGTCTGTACTTACATGCCCGCTCTAGAAATCGGGTATTTTCTAGTACTGTGTTGACGTTTCTTAACTTTTTCAGGAAAGACTCTAGTAAGGGCGGTAAAGAACAGGCCAAAGGGGTGGTGAAGACAAAAAGGCCTGATAGGAATGTACCACAGGCTGAGCGAATAAGAGCTGTCAAGTTATCTTCTGTAGCTATGAAGAGAAAATCAGTGAAGTTAGTGTTTTTTCTGTTATAGTGTAATGTACATGCTCAAATCTTCTTTTCTATCCTATTAACAAATGTTGTTTCATGCAGGAAAGCTAAAGTGAAGTCGAGACAGGATGTTTAGATGCACAGGGTCAAGCAGAGAAAACAAAAGGATTTCAGGGGTCGAAAAATTGAGAACAAACTAAAGTAGACAGTTTTCCATGCCGTGATCCACCTTGTTTCTCATGTATTAGACCTATTTGATGGACTGCCACTATTTTTCTGAATTCCTCTTTTGATTGATACACCCTCATTTTATTATGGACGGGTCAACATGGTAGGCTAGTTATGATTTATCAACATCGATGAAACAATGCATTTTTAGTGCAGTTGGTTTTCTATTTTTTTTCATTTTTTACATAATATATTGCTGAAATTTGTTCAAAGTATAGTCAAATTTCATACTTGAAATATAAAATAGAAACCGAAAACTTATATATATAAGAAAATAGAACGTTAATAGAAACCTCATTTTCAAATAACATTGAAAATCGTTTATTTTCAAATAGAAAATAAGCATACTGATATTTTAAAAATAGCATGCTCATTTGAAAAAAACATGTTCAATTGAAAATAAAATATAATGAATATGCTGATTTAAAAATATCATGCTGATTTTAAAAATAGCATGCTGATTTTAAAATTATGTTACTTTTAAAATAACATGCTAATTTAAAAAACAACATGCTAATTTTAAAAATAGCATGGTACTTTTAAAAATATAATGCTCTTTTCAATATGCTACTTTTAAAATAGCATGCTGTTTTTGAAATCAGCATGATATTTTTAAAAAATAGCATTCTTATTTTAAAAATATAATGCTTTCAATATGCTACTTTTAAAATAGCATGCTGATTTCAATAATAGCATGCTGATTTAAAAAAATAGCATGCTGATTTAAAAAAAATAGCATGCTGATTTCAAAAATAGCATGCTGATTTCAAAAATATCATGTTGTTTTGAATATGTTGTTTTTAAAAATAGCATGCTGATTTCAAAATAACAGCCTCATTCTAAAAATACAACGCTGTTTAAAAAAATATAACGCTGTTTTTAAAATATAACACTGTTTTTAAACTGATTTCAAAAAATATATGCTTTTTAAAATATGCTATTTTGAAAGCAGCGTGGTGATTTTGAAAACAACATATTTTTAATTACGCCTTTCAAAAGATAGCATGTTTTTTTAGTATATACTATTTTCAAATTAAAAAAAACATCATTTTGAAAATAGCATGCCATCTCGAAAGTAACAGAAACAGGTCCCGCTCTTTGTTTTGCATTTCATTTTTTTGTGCAACACACATACAAACCGCATTTTCAAAATAACTCGTACTAACCAACACACAAACCTCGTTCAAAAATGAAAGTAGTGTCTAATCCATTTGAAACCCGGTTAGATTTGATTCTAAAAATACTAGCATCACTGTGGCAAAAAAGGAATATAATTGTAGTCCATAAAGGTAATTATATCAAGGAGGGTACCAGGGTGCGTTATATATATAGACTTGCATAGCAAGTATATTACGCCACATAGGGTTCATACTACCACCAAGTTACTGCCAAGTTCCACTTACTGGACGATCTTCATATCCAGTCAGACCCAAAAGTTATACCACCAAAGTACCAGTTACTACCAATTACCAATTACTACTAAGTTGCACTTACTGGACCCTAAAGCTGATACTACCAACTTGCAGTTACTGGCTATTACATACAGATTATAAAACTAGCGTCAAACTACTGCGGTGGGTCAACGAATCCTCATGCCACTAGCCATGTTCACCCTAAGCCCACCTCCACTCCTTTCCATGAACATGAAGATAGCCATTTGATCTTCTTTCATTCTAGCGCCCTCAACGACTTCTCTCCAGTTCTTCGTCATGATCGCTCGCCCGTCCTTCTTGCCCATCTTGAACAAGACCTTTTTATTACCTTCAAAATGTTCGCTGGTGACACGCACAAGCATGGGCTTTCACAGATAATCTTTGAGGTAGGCCTGACTGTACTCCTTTGAGAAGCACTGATTGCACAGGGAAATAAATAATGTTACATAACAAATGAAGTATAATTGCACAAAAAAAGTAAGAATGATTTGCACAACCACACCCGTCCTCCTCTCTGTCTCTACATGATGGCATTTTCACTAGTGAAGTATGATTTGCAAAAAGAAAAGTCCAAGTGTTTACCATCTTGCTCTTCCCTCTGATGACTGTCGAGCGAGTGACAGTGCTGACATAGTATGGTATGGGAGGTTGGCACTGCTTTACTATGGATTTGAGATAGTCCCACCGATCCTTGTTTAGCAATACATGGTTGCCGTAGAAGATGCGATCCTCGAAAGTTCCTTTTCTCACATGGTATCCCGGACCTGTATCAAAAAAAATTAAGATGACGGAGTAGTAAATAATTTCATATGTAAGATCTAGAACATCAGCACTGGGTTAATGGTCAATGCCTACTCCAATGATCAAGAAATGAAGGACATAGATAACCCAATCACATCCACCCAGCAATATCTCGTAGAAACATGGGCAAATTGAATATTTGATTTTTTTAAACTAACAACTAAACACTGCTCCATGTAAGCTCTAGTTCAGTCAATGTTGATTTGGAAGGTCATTTAGAACCCAAACAGAGTAATGTGTGGTAATCAAGTGTCACTCAAACATCAACTTTCGATATTTCACGGTTCATTTAATATCTGACCAGCCAAATAGAACTTTACCCCGTAGTGCCAAGATAGGATTGTGGTCCACATCTCCATCTCCATCAAAACTATCATCAGTGTCATAGTCGCTAGAGGTGTCGTCATCACCGCTATAGCCGTCACTCCCACGTGAAGTGCCATCTGAAGCATCATCTGAGGTGGTCCGGTGATCACTCTCTTCACTGCTGATGAGGATGGTTTCCCTTGCCATTCAAACCTGTTGCATGCATTGCAATGAACAAATGTTAGTTATTGATATATGAAATCAGTCTTCCATTATGACTTGTTAGCACCATATACAATGTGAATAATCTTTTCGCATACTTCTTGCTAAGTACGTAGTTCATGTATAAACATCTACACGAAAAAGCTAGTCGACAACTATTCGCACGACTAGTCAAGACTAGTGGTTAGACTCATAATCATTGGGCAGACATAACCAATTAGGATATTTCAAGTTTACAATTTTGTGAGCTGGACAAGAAAACTTGGTAACCAACCAATTAGTAGCCATGTAAAAATGAACTATGATTGACTGCTCTCATCGAGCAATACGTGAAACTATAACTGATCTGCCTTTGATCACTGCAAATTTCCTGATGGGCTGTTGTGTGGTACCATCAGGTAATAAATATAAAGTCTTTAAATTGTCCCTTCCCTCACGAATAATGCATTTTCTGCTGTACATAACATTTTTAGAGGTAGCTGTGGAGGTTAATTTTCCAATTTCTAGTGAGAATAAGGACATGATAGAATCTCTCAAGCAAGATGACAGCATAGTGAAGGCTATGAGAACGAGCAAGGTATGCTGACCAATTGTCACCCTTTTGTATACTTGCTATTTATTTACTCATTACTACCCATACCAACAAGTAAAATCATGATTATGAAGTATAATGTCAGAAAATCCAACAGTGAGGAATTTGTTGCAATGTGCACTACTAGCTCACAGGAAATTTTCATTGACCCCAACAAGCCCATACCATATCTTGGAGATAGGCTGACATAATTCAAGTAAGAAGTAACAACAATTAGCAAAAATATGCACCAACCAAAAATATTACATGTGTGCACATATCATCAAAAACATGCACCAATCAAGAGCAGTCTATACTTGACAAATCCTTCAAAATATGCACTAATCATCATACTACCATCGAGTAATACATGAAACTATAACTGATCCTCATTCCATCATTACAAATTTCCTCATGGACTGCTTCGGTGCTCGCCTTTTTAGTTTTTAATAACTAAGCATCAGCAAATACATATACACAGTCTTCAAACTATCCCAACAAACCAAAACATGTGTATGCTCCTGTGAATATACTTTTTCTATATCTAGCAGTGGGGGGCCATTTTCCAGGGGAAAAAGTACTTGATAGCATCTGTCAAGCAAGATGATAGCATAGTGAAGGCTATGTCGACGAGCAAGGTATGCTGGCCAACACCCACCTTTTTCTCTTACTTGCATGAAAGTGTTTACCCATTACTACCCATACGAACAAGTAAACCATGATTACGCAGTACATTGTCAGATATCTTGCTATAAAATTAGTTGTTGCAATATGACGTACTAGTTGACAGTAAATCTGCGAATACCTGAAACATGCACACAAGCAAGTGTCAGATTTTAACCTGGGCGATGCTGCTAGATCGCAAAATTAAGGTCAGATCGACATTAGAAGGGCATGGAAGATCAATCTTACCTGCGAAGTGGTACCAGATGGGGCTGGAGTAGACTTGTTCGAAGCTAGCATCACCGGAGCTTCGGGCGGCGCGACAAGGATTGGGAAGAAGAGGTGCCGTTGTTGGACCTTGCTGTCGACGAAGCAGTGGAGAATCATGGCCGGAGCAGGGGGGAGTGGGTGGCCTCGCAGATCCGGCCGATTTGATGACGACGGGGGCGGCCAAGGTGACGGCTTGGCAAACCCTAGCCGTCGCCCTCCGCGTTGCCTCTCTGTCTCTGCAAAGAACGAAGTGTGGTGGGATTGGGAATGGGGGTGGGGTTGGGGTTGGGGCCATCGCTCGCTTTTCTCTCTGCCTCCCACTTGTGCAGGCCCACAAAACGAACAAAGTGTTGGGCCGGATCAGATGCAGATTTGGTAGCTTTACCAATTCTGGCCAAACACAAAAGATCAGCATGACCACAGGTGTTCTTTTAAAGAAACCCTAAAAATACACTGCTGTTCATATTGCATGTGGATGAGTCTTTCAGTACCAATTGATCTTGAATAATTTTAAGCACTCCACAGTATATATATATATATATATATATATATATATGAAAATAATGGTTAACCAATAAAATGGTAAACTATTAGATGCAAGGTTGCAAATATTTGAAAAAATGAATAATTGAATTGTATGCATTTTTATGATTAAATTTAATAAATGTAACATTTTTGCAAAAACTATGATAAATTAAAATATTAATTGGTATTAAAAAAACCCACGAATGACTACTTATGCCAACCGGAACTTCTTCATGCTTTCGTTTATTCATCTATTCTTTGGCATGCTGGTTCTCATAACGCCTTCTTCGGACCTTCTCTTTGTCCGAAAAATTCCTGAGATATTGGGCTAGCACCTTGTGTTTCGCCCTCACACCATGCTTCATTTGGTATCCTTTGGCAACTCCTTCGGCGTGCTCAAGAATACTAATGAAAGCCGGGTCCAAGTATTTGCCACAGAACGCGCAACGATATGCCATACGCTTAAGCACGTTGCACTGTCCATTCTGCAATTCTTCAAGGGTTTTCTGAGTGTGTGCATCCATCTCTCCTTCGGAAATGTCTGCATAATCATGAGAATAAGGCTGCAAGTTTAAATTATGTATGATATAAGCTGCACCATTGTTTACAGTACCTAATATTCCCTAAGTTTCATACTGTAGTGCCTATAAATTATTTTTAAAGTAAATATTTATTAACTTTGAAAATTTAAGGAGAAAAAAGCAATATCAAATCCATATGAAAGCATAAATCATATGATGTACTTTTAAAAAAAATGTCAATAAACATGCACAACCTTTATGATGTCTGACTTTTAGCATAAAACCAAAACGCACTAAATTGTGGAGTGGATGAACCATTAATTTCTCAAAGATTGATTGAATAAATAATGATCATTACATACTGATGATCAACATTATATTTAGAGCTAGATTCCATTATGCCAATTCAACAATGTATTGATGGTTTAATGATTAACCTCTAACCTTAAACTTGAAGACAGATCTAGGGTTAAAAAAAATTAAAATTACCGTAACAGAATTCCAGTCCATGCCGTGCATGTGCTGCTGCTTGTGATCGACGACGGAGTACTGCACCTCGTTGACACGATGCTTCTCTGGGTCGGACACCGAGTAGTCCAAAGCTTTCTCGTGGGGATCCTCATCCATGCGATGGACGATGACGTCAGTGGTTAGCTCCGCAAGTCCACGATCTGTCATGACGGCGTCCATGACAGCCCCCCCACGTCCATGGCCCCGCTCTGTCACGACGGCCAATCGACCTCCACGAGTGGATTTCATATCCGACGGCAGCGAGGCGGGGGTGTGAGCGGCGGCGATAGTTTTAGAGCGTGCCCTAGGGGGAGAGATGCGGGGAGTAATTGGTAGTTACCTACTATAGCGGAAATACTTCGGCGTTGGGCACCTATAATGCAGCCGGCTTATTTAGGCGCTTAATTAGGATCCTGGAAAAAAATCACAATCTTAGGCGCTTGGGGCAGGCACTGGATTTTGTACATCTACGTGATGCAATCCAAAGTTCGTGTCCGGGGTGGATGGGTTGGGGATTGAAAATTTTGTACATAAACCCTGGTGCTCAAGACTTGTGAAACATCAGATCAAATTGTCATCAATTGATCTAGAAATTTCAAACCGAGAAAGAAATGTACGCAGAGGCCACTATAGTATTACTTGGATCGAGACTTTGTGATCATCATGTATCCACGCCACAGCCAACATGATGGTCTCCGTGGCCATGTAGACATCACACCATGCACCGTTGGCCATCTAGAACCTCTAGCCATGCATCGATAGTCGTCACGTCTTGCATGCATTTGTGATGCTAGCAATGTCATCACGTGATGTCATAAACTAAAAGGCGTGTGACAATAATTTGAAAAAACAACAAGAAAATACTCCGTCCCAAAATTTTGACTAAAACATGATTTGATACGTTGGTATTTACACAAATCAAAGACAAGAATTTTGGGACGGATGGTGTACTAAAGCATCATTATTCCAATCTTAGGTTGCTATAAGAGAAGCTTGGATTTCCATCTACCAAGCTGAATGCATCTCAAGGCTACAATTCCATTGCACTGGTACGTTAGATATGTAGTCGGCACACAACTTAACATGCATAGTTGTACCATAGTTGAACAGTAATCATACGGTACTTCTTAACATAGTTCATCCATAAAGTCTCGCCAACATACCACAAACTAAGGTAGTACTTAACCTAGTTCAGACCAAAAGAGCTTCCATTCTAGCTACCAGGGTGCGCGCACTGCCCTAAACCCCCTCCAAGAACTCAGCAAGGGCCGCGTGTGCCACCCTGGAAGCATATCCATGGGCGTGGCTAGCGGCTCGTCCGAGTGCATGCTGGATAATACTCATACGGGTGTTATTAACCTTGTGGTTGCAGAAAGGGCATCCGTAGCGCCCAGCACTAGGCCTGACACGTCTGGCATGCACACCACCGACAAGCTCCCTCCCCTTGCGATTCCTGTAGATCATCTGGCCTTCTTCGTCACTATCGACGTCTTCAGATAGTATCTACATGTAGTAAAAAATGTTGCGTTAATAATGGGAATTCAGCAGGCACAGAGTATATGAAACATAATATTATAGATGATAGTGTAAACCCAAAACCCTAAATGATCTTGATGAAAGAAATGTGTTGTTTATTAGGTGCTACATAAACAACCAATGGGATAACATATAATAGAAAATAATGAAGGATCAACCATGTGCCAAGCACCCAACAAAGTTACCACGACGATGAGAGCACACAACTTAATGCAAAAAAATCACTCACGACGTAAAATACATGAACTGATGATGTACCATGGCAGAGCTGCATAAAGATGTACCAATGCGAAGATTTAAAACTTACATGGATGACTTGCTGATGTGTCACTGGTGCATGACTCTATAAAATAGGTAGTGAGTTCTATAAATTTAGCAATATAGGAAAAGAGAGACGTCTCTAGAACAGTAAAAAAATCAACTACATATGTATTCTCCAAGCTTCCAACACACCTCCCTTGCTCACTGATATACTCCCTCCGTTCCAAAATAGATGACCCGACTTTGTATTAACTTTGTACTAAAGTTAGTACAAAGTTGAGTCATCTATTTTGGAACGGAGGGAGTATTTGCTAGTCAATTAGTAAGATTTGACTACCATATCCAGCTACTATTTCCTGGTTCTCTATCTTAAAGATACCGCCAGTTGTCTATCTTATGGATCTCGTTAGCTAACCACAAATTGCTACAAAAATAAGACCATTCTCTTGCTTTCTTGCATCCAGTCCATTGTCATAAAAGAGCCACCCTGTATTTTGTGTGGTTAGGATCATGGATATTGAAAGTCTCCATGTTATCGTCGTGGCAGATTCCCCTGTTGATACCCTGGCCGTCAATGGTCCTTAACTATTCAACATTCTAGATAAGTAGTTATTATGAATTCTGACAAGAAGCGATCCAAAAATTTTTATTTACAAAGAAACAAATTAACAATGCTCAAGTAAAACAATGATGAAATCCAGCTTCTTTATGCATTAGCCGCTGCCCAGAGATAATCAATGCTTAAAATCATTGTCACAATCACTTGGGTAGATCATTAAATTAAAACAAAAAATCAGTGCTCAAAGAACAAAACCAGCAAAGCATTTACTCAACATTTTAAGACCTTATTTTCCTAGTACATAACTCGTGCTCAGCGCAAATCAATATTTATGTTATTATCACAATCATCTGCATAGGAAATTCAATTCCAAGGTGCAGCTACGAAATAGTATAAGCACAATAACCAACCATAGCCGGATTATTAGCAGAACAATTTATATAGATCAAAAAATGACCTCTAAAGTGCTCAACACATGTAACCTAGCAAGTTAGGTAACACATCTACACAATCTGGATAGGCATCTCATCGATTAAAGAAAAAAAGAAACCATGTCCTTCCCCAAAAATAGAGAAAAGGACAAACCAGACAAAATCTAGGATTTTACAATAATAATAAAGGAGATAGATGACTAACGTCTTCTTCGTCGACGTCGACGGCGACCACAGGCTCGGGCACAAGAGGAACCAGCGGCAGAGGAACCGGCTGCGGCAGAGGAGCCACCTGCTCCGGCAGAGGAGCCACCTGCTCCGACAGAGGAGCCACCTGCTCCGGCTGATGAGCCACCTGCTGCAACCGAAGAACCTGGACGGCAACAAGGACGTCAAGCCCGCCCGTGCTAGATTATTAACACAATAACTTATATAGATCAAAAAATGACATATACATGGCTCAACAAATGTAACCTAGCTAGACAGCATCCGATCCAGGATTTCACACTAGGGTGTTCAAAAATTTATATCGTTAACAAAAAACCCACAAATAATTTTGATACAGAGGGAGTAATATCTGAAATGTTCATGTGAAAATAATTTCTATTCCATCAAAAATGTTCATGAATGACAGAAAATAAGAATTATTTACTGCATGACCATAGAATGAAATCAATGATAATTGGGCTCCAAGAAGCAAGCAGTTTTATACGAATTGGCATGAAGTTTAGTGAACAAACTACACCACTTTTAGTCCATTTACCTTGCATACACCTTCCTTAACTTTCTACCAAAAAATTGGTGCGTACAGATGTACACCCATGCACCCATGTGGACCTATCCCTGAACCTAGATCTACAGAATCTAGGCAGGAAAACAGAAACCCTAGTCTTCCCCAAAAAAGGAGGAAAGCACTCACCAGATAAAACTTTGGATTTGGCCTAATAAGGAAGATAAATGACCGACCTCTTCTCCATCGTCATCGCCGTCGACCACGGGCTCGGGCGGAGGAGTCAGCAGCCACGGCAGAAGAGTCACCTGCACAGGCGGAGGAGCCACTTGCTCCGGATGAAGATCCAGGACGGCGACGGGGATGTCAAGACGGCCCTGCTGTCCGCTCGACCCCTCGCCGGCGGCCCGGGTGTCACCCCCGGCATGGTCCATCCCTCCCATGGTGCGCGGCATCTCGACGGCGGAGGTGCGCGGCATCTCGATGGCGGAGGTGCGCGGCATCTCGAGGGAGGAGGTGCAGCAGCGGGAAGGGTGCACGGTGAGCGGTGAGGCGTGGGAGGAGAAAACCCTCGTCTGTGGATTTGTGGATGGGGAAGAGGACGACGCGACCGACAACGAGTTTAATAATCGAGAAGCGGAGCGGCCGACTCTAGACTTTGGGATGACTTAATTAGTACTACTTTGGCCACGTTCCACCACCCCATGCGTTGTTCACACCGCCCCTGATCTGCTAGGCAGGTTTGAGATGAGCACGATCGTGCACAGCCAGGATTTAGGAGTAACGCACGTGTCATGTCGTATTTTTTAATATGTTGTAAAACTTTAGAAACAAAGCAATGGCAGATGAAAAGTTACAAAAATTCAGAACTAGTGGTCATCGGCTTTGATGTAAAAACAATTGATTTGTTTAATTTATTTGTTAATTCCTAAATATTGAATTTAAACATGCACGTAAATCATGGCGGTTAGTTCACATTTGTCTCATCGTTGATTGGTCGGCGTTGGGCACCTTCAATGCAGCGGCGCTTATTTAGGATCCTGGAAAAAAAATCACAAGCGTAGGCGCTTGGGGCAGGAGCTAGGAACTGGATTTTGTACATCTACGTGATGCAATCCAAAGACCGTGTCCGTGGTGGATGGGTTGGGGGTTGAAAATTGTGTACATAAACCCTAATGCTCAAGACTTGTGAAAACATCAGATCAAATTGTCATCAAGTGATCTAGTATTACTTGAATCGAGACTTTGTGATCATCATGTAGCCACGCCACAAACACGATGGTTCTAGTATTACTTGGATCAACACCTTAGGCAGCAAACTACTGTATTTCCTTTTTGAGTCACCATCTTCCTTCTTGAAAACCACATGTACACACTCATCATGTATACCATAACACATCAGAATCTATTAACGAGCGCTCACAAGCTTAACTAGCTTCAAACGAACCTAGCCAATCAGGGTTTTATGCTACTTAATCTAAATGAGCTGATGATTAATGAGCACGAGTTTAAAAAGCAGAGATGCCAAACCACACACCAATTAACATAGTTCTACCTTAGTTCAACACTTCCATATATACAAAAGCAAGCACCACTTAGTAGTACTGGTGCACATAGTTCGACCATAAACGTTCACCAAGAAAGTATAGCATAGGGTAGTACTTAGCATAGTTAAAACCAAAAGAGCATCAATTCTAGCTGCGAGGGTGCGCACTTCCCTAAAGCCTCAAAGAAGCCTCATCAAGTACTCGACATACAGGGCGTGCTTCCCCCTGAAAGCGTGGCCATTCTTGATGTTGCCTTGGGATGTTCCGACTGCATGGTTGATGGTACTTCTCAGGTCGCCTTTCATCAGCTTGTTGCAGTAAGGGCATCCGTAGCCCCCCCCCTTCCGATTCTTGGTCTGATACGTTTCTCGAGCACACCACTGTTCAGCTCCCTCGCCTTCTGCCTCCTGTAGATCATCTGGGTTTCTTGGTCGCTGTCGACGTCATCACTTAGGACCTACATGTAGTACCAAATGTTGCGTAAGTATGTCTAATATGAGAATTCAGCAGGCACAGAGTCTATGAAACATAATGTAATTGATGACAGCGTAAAATATCTTCAAGTGATGTTGAAAAAATAAATGCATAACTTATTAGTTGGTACATAAGCAACTAAATGGGATAGTACCATATAGTAAAAAAATGAAGGATCAATCATACATGTCGAAGAGAGCACTAGCATTGCCACATTTTGCCACACATTTTCCCCAAGCTTGCCTAAGGTTAGTTCATCAAAATGAGAGCCACAAGTTGGCAAGCCTAAGGGAACCTTGCCACACTTTTTGTGTGTATGCCATGTGGGACCCAAGTGTGGCTTGCCTAAGGTGTGGCTGGAACCAAACACTCACATGAGTTGGTCAAACTTGCCTAACCTTAGGTATGGCAATCTTTGGCAAAGGCACTAACCAAACAGCCTTTAGTGCAACAAAATTCACTTGTTACGTAAAAATGCATGAACTGATGATGTAACATGGCAGAGCAGCATACAGATGTACTAATGCAAAAAAAAAGACTTATAACTTACATGCATGACTAGATAAAATAGCTCGTGGGCTGTATCTATTTAGGGTTAGAATTTTGTGTGTTTATGATGATGGATATTGAAAGTCCACATGTTATCGTCGTGGATGTTTCCCCTGTTAATCGATACCCCACCCATCAATGTTCCTGAACCATTCAACGTTCTAGGTAAAGTAGTTAATTATTATGAATTATGACAATAAGTGATCCCAAATGTTGTACTTACAAAAAAGGGTTTTTATCATTTATGCCACCAGCTGTGTCCCACAATTAAGTATCACCACTAGGAATTTCTACTGCTAAAAAAGCCATTGCTTCTTTAGACACATGCTCAAAAATGCCACTGCACATCATTATTGTGATATCAAATCTATCTTGACATGCTATAATGGCATCAATACCTATGGACCAACATGCCAACTCTCCTTCTATCTCACTACAATAAAGTGTGGGCCCACTTGATCCCAACATCGTTCTTATTTTCCTGTAAAATTATTCGCTTACTTACTCCTCACAAGTGGGGCCATACTTATCATTGTGAGATAGAGAGAACTGAAATGTGGGCCTGGGCATTTTTTGTCATATTGGATGGTCAACAAGTTTTAAATGAAAATAACAATGTCTAATGGCATTATTGAGCAAACATCTAACGGAACGATGGCATTTTTTATACATCTAATGGCATTTCTGAGTAAGCATGTCACGAATCGATGGCATTTTTGAGCGGCTGTAACTTCTAAGGGAAAAACTGAGTAGTGGGATACAACTGGTGGCATAAATGATAAAAACCCTACAAAAGAACTAATTAAAACAACTCAAGTAAAACATTGATGATATCCAATTTCTTTCTAAAATAGCCATTGCTTAGAGATAATCAATGTTTAAAATCATTGCCACAGCCACTTATGGAACATTTAAACCAAAGATCGATCAAGTGCAACCAAACATGTACTCAACATTTTAATACCTTATTTGCCTTGTACTGACCAGAGAAAACCTAGGATATTACAAAATAAATAAATAAATAAATAAAGGGGATAGATGACTAACCACTTCTTCGTTCTCGTCGGCGACGACCACATGTGGGGGCAGGGGAGGCAACAACCGCGGCAGACGAATACCCGACTGAGGCTGAGGAGCCACCACCTGCTCCGGCAGAGGAGCCAGAGGAGCTACCTGTTCCGGATTATTAGCAGAATAATTTATATAGGTCAAAAACTGACATATACATGCCTCAATAAATGTAATCTAGCTACACAGCTGCGGATCCAGGATTTCATACTTGGGTGTTCAAAAATTTATATTGCAAACTAAAACCACAACAATATTTTTCAAATGGAGGGAGTAATATCTAAAAGTTTCATGTGAAAAGATTCTTAGTCCATCGTACTGACAGTACTGACATGAATGACAGAAAATGAAGATTATTTACTTCATGACCATACAATATGACATTTTCATAAACAATGCATGGTGTTGTTATCCTTAAGTTGCAGAAAATATTTTCACAATCACCTACGTAGGCAATTCAATTCCAAGGTCAAGCTATGTATTTGTATTAGCACAGTCACCAAACCTAGGTGGCTTTATTAGCAGAATAATTTATCTACATCAAAATATTGCCTATACAGGGCTCAACATATGTAACCTAACTAGTTACCTAACAAATCTACAGAATATTGATATGGAGTCCATCGATCAAAGATAAAAAGAAACCCTGGCCTTCCCTAAAAATAGAGAAAAGGACTGACCAGAGCACACCTAGGATTTTACAAAAAACTAAAGGAGATAGATGACTAACGTCGTCTTTGTTGACGTCGCCAGCGACCACAGGCTCGGGCACCGAAGGCGTCACCCGCGGTAGAGGGGACACCTGCTCCGTCTGAGGAGCCAGAGCAGCTACTGGGGCCCACATAAATGGCTGTGCAAGGATAGTTTCATGTCGGTCAAGTACCATATATAAGAAATTTCGGCCAAAAAAAAATTCGGGTGTAGTACTGTACGTCTGTACCGGTGCTGCTGCTATCAAAATTTGGCATCAACACATTTTGGATGCACGAGAACCATGAGATCCGAGTGGTTCGTAGATCTTAAATAAAGATAACCTATACAATGAGGAGCCGACCCCCACACCCATGCACCCATGTGGATCCGCCCTGAAACCTAACGGATCTAACGAATCTAGGTTGACACCTAGGATTGACCAGAGCACACCTAGGATTTTACAAAAAAATAAAGGAGATAGATGACTAACGTCTTCTTTGTTGACATCGCCGACGACCACAGGCTCGGGAACATGAGGCGTCACCTGCTCCGTCTGAGGAGCCAGAGCAGCTACCTGGTCCCACATAAATAGCAGAATATTTTATATAGATCAAAAAATGTCATATACATGCCTAAACTAATGCAACCTAGCAACACAGCTTCGGATCCAGGATTTCAAAGTTGGGTGTTCAAAAATTAATATTGCAAACCAAAACCACAACAATATTTTTCAAACGGCCATCAGCCTCCTAGCCTCACAACTCCAGTTCTCCAGCCTTGTGAACTCCAGTTTTTTTCCTGCGAAACACGAATGGCAAGTTGCTGTTATAGGTTAGGACTTAGTGAAAATTACAGTTATGTTGAAACAGTTATAATGACAAACAGTGTTGACATGATGGTTACAACAAGTAAACAAAACCAAGCTCACAAGTGCAACTTACTTTTAACATCAAACAATTATATTAACATGGCCACTTTAGAGCAAGATTTTACCATGCAACATAAACTTGTCATAACAACAAAAGGCATGGCATGAAAGTATTGACAACATAATGCAAATAAATTTTAGGAAGCATGGCCATAGAAGTTATATTTTTAGTGGCAACCTTCAAGCAAAGTTGCATAGTTTTATAATAGAAAGGGCTGCTGTTACTGGTAGAGGCACACTGAGGTTGGCTAGCCATCGAGGATGACCAGTGGGCCAGGGGCCACATGACTGGGAGCATTTGTGTGTGCGTGACTGCCATGGGACCCGGATGTCAGTGGCTTACTTTGAAAACAAAAGGGGTGGTTTATAGTTTAGTGGGAACCATCAAGCAAATTCACAAAGTTTTATAGCTGACAGATTTATACTTGCTGAGATGCACAGAGTAAAATGATGGCATGTTGGAGGCAATAAATAAATATGCTACATGGCTTGTCATGGCATCTAATTGCACAGAATGCTAAGTACAAATAATGGAAAACAAGACATACAACATGAGCATCTCCATAAGAGCTGGTAGCTCTACCAAAAAGAAATCAACAACTCAAAAAAAAGGTTCAAATATAGTATCAAGCACTTAATAATAGAAAGACACATAACAAATTTTTGGAGTACAAGTGTAGGTGAACAGCAAATACTACCACTACAACAGTACAAATTTAGCCTAGGGTTCATATACATCATAATCCAGCCCCCAAAAGCATGTACTCAATCACTACCACCGCAATTGTAAGCACGAGCAGTAGGAAGATTAGGAGTGGGGAAGCTTACCCTAAACAACGGTACCACCGCCATTCAAACGAGGGGAGCGGCGAGGGAAGCGTGGAGAACGGCGTGGAAGCGATGTCGTGACCACTGTCCTCCTCCTCTTGCGCTTCGGAGTCATCTCCGACTCGGTTGGAGGCTCCACAATCTACAACGGCACCTCGTGCACCGTGGGTTCCTGATCCAGTGGATGTTCTACCCTGGATCTGAACGCCCACCACCTGCGCCTATCCCACGGGCTGGACGAATTGGCCTGCTCCATCGCCCACAGGAGGATCTCGATGTCGTGCCTCGGTTGTGCGGGCGGGGGGAAAAGCTTTTTCTTCTCCCTAGATGTCATTTCCCTCAAAGTGGCCCTTGCTGTCCAGTGCAACTGCCTTATGTTGTTAAACCAAGAACGGATCTCCATCAACCTGGCCATCTTTACCTGGTCGCCACCGGCGATCTCCACGAAGTCGGCGTTCTCGCCGCCGGCGATCTGCTCCTCCATCGAGGTTCTTGCGTGGATGGAAGAAGGGGGTGGGATGTGGAAGAGGAGACGAGCAAAGTTGTGGCCGCGAGAAGGAGGAGAAGGAGAGGGAGAATATGTCACGGTTATAATGGCGATGGGTGAGGGGAAGGACGATGGCGGCGGCGGTTCTGCATTGGATGAGAGGGGCGGCGGTTCTGCATTGGATGAGAGGGGTGGCGCGTGATTGTTTTCTTCCTATGACTTTTTTTGAGACAATTTTTTCCTATGACTAAAATGCCAGAGATTAAAACGGTTCCAAAAAAGCCCAACCACTGTAAAACTTTGTATAATAAATATAGATAATTCGGGCCAACCAAAGCCCACAACATGAATTAATAGTATGCTTACAACTTAAATAACACCAAGTCAAATATAGATAGATAGATTTTTTAGCTAAAAAAGATAGATAGATAGATGGCCGCCGCTTCTCCACCAGGCTCCTCCTTGCTCCTCCTCCGGGCGCCCTTCACTGCTCCTCCGCGGTGTTGTTGATGGGGTATGGCAGAGTATGCATGCGCTCGTCGGTGGGGAAGATGTTGTCGTAGTCCATGAAGATGTTATGGGTGGTGAAAGCTATGAACTCGCAGCCACACCAGAACATGCGGCCGAGGAGGTAGAACGCGTCGAAGGGGTTAGTGAAGTGGGCAAGGATAGCAACCACAACCCCGTTGTGGATGACCTCCTCGACTCGGTACATCCTTGGAGATCCCCGAGGGAGGTGCCTGTAGCCGGCCCGAAGGAAGAAGTCGGTGAGCCCCCTTGTGCCCCTCCACCTTGACATTGCTCACACACGAAGGGTGCTCTCGACGTACACCCCAACGGGGTAGAGCATCTCCGACACGGTGGGGGGGAAGCAGTAGGTTGGCCCGGTGTACTACATGGCTGCGGCGGGCTGGTTCTTGGGGATGTTTGTGGTGAAGAAGAAGAAGGGCAGGTGCAAAATGCAGGTGGGAGAGTATGGGAGATGGATGAAGGGTGTGAGAGGAAGAGGAACATGATAGGTGGCTTAAATAGCCACCGTGGCAGTAATGGGGTCAAATGTGAACAAATTTTCCACCCACCGCGGCATCGGGAGTGTACACGCGTGGGAAACTATAGTGTGAATCAAAATGCTAAGTTTAAGTGCTGGCCTATGTGCCGTCGGTCGGGTCAACCGGGGACGGCTCTGCGGCGCGTGCTCCTTCGCGTATGTGCACGCATGCAACGTAGGCTTAAGCGGACGCATGCATGCAACCGCATGCAACATAGGCTCGCTCAGGCGCATGCAATGGCGGCGGACATCGCTCGGTCCAACGGGTGGGCTTCTTTATAGAGCCCAACGACACGATGCATGGCAGCCCACCCTCGAGCGCAGAAAAAAAGAGGCGCAGAAAAAAAATGGAAGTATTAGTATGATTTATCGACGCGAAAGCCCTAGATAATCCTTACAATGTCAAAAAGCTACGAAACTTGGCAATGATGCTAGTCATGTTGGTACAAGGTTGTTGGTCCACTTCAAGGATGTCGAAAAAAACATGCTTCGAGACGGACCCTTCCCGTCCCGAAAGGCCTCCCATGAAGCAGGTTCAGAATGACACCGAATTTTTCCAGGATGTAAGTCCAATGAGATCAACACTTGTTCATGTTGGCCAATGTGGGACTGACCGTCGAAGGAGATAAAGATTGATACTTGTTCATGTGGGCCCATATTTTTTTACATTTGGTGTCGATAGAACACAAAAAACAAACATGACTATATGCTTTTAGGTCTTCACCCTCCCCAATTTGTTGGCCAACTCAGCATGTTTTGCCTTAAGATGCCACCTCTTTCTGTAAGCTGCAATTGCTGTGGTTTTGGAATGCTGGTTCTCTTTCCTGCAGAACGGGCATTTATAGAGAACGTTACACCGGTACACAATCTTTGCAGCCATGAGCCACTTGAAGATTTTTTCTGAAAGCTTCCCTCAGCTGTAGGTAGTTCTCCCACTCTTCCAAATCTGCAATCTGGTATTAGAAGAAAAAAAATCTCATGCCAGCGAATTGTACATTATATCAAAGGCAGGTAATAGATTGTTTTTTCTTTGTATTGGTTTCCTAAAACTTTGGTTATATGAAAGACAGGCATAAAATGGAATACAAATGATCCATTCATCTAAATTTGCAAACCCTAGGACTGATAACCGTACGATTAATCAAAAAAAAGGCGAACAGTATGATTGTCTATACGAATAGCGAGGAATAACAAGAGAGCAATTTCTAGGGTTAACCTCGAGAAGGCAAATTCTAGGGTTAATATCTGCAGACACTAACCGATTCGTCGTCGTTGGTGCTGTGTTGTACCAGCTGCGGCTGCGAATCAGCAGCGACGACGTCCTTGTCGACCAGTTCCTTCATGGGGTCCACATCCGCCGCACGGAGCGCACCAGCCACACACCCTCTCCCGGCAGGTAGGATCATCCTCGCCGGCAAGAATGTGGGCCTTTTGGCGGCGGCGAGTAGTGGGCGGCGACGAAGACGTGGGTGGATAGGCAGAGGCGATCGAGCGCTGGAGGCGGGAGCGAGATTTGGGGAGTGAAAATTCAATTTGATTGGGAGAGAGAGGTCAAGGCCGCGCACAATTCATCACTTTTGAAATTTAGGTACAAACATGAACGTATACGACATCGTGCACACCCAGAGATTTGCCCGAACCAACCAATCAACCAACCAAGTAAAAGAAAAAGTGCACAATGTCGGTCCACAAACTTGGCAACATAAACCGAACACCAAAATAGTGTGTTAAAAAAACAGCAAAATAGGAGGGACGCTTTTTTTGTTTTGTGCAGTACTCCTAAATACTAGAAGGGAGAACTACTGAAAAAAATACTAGAAGGGACAGTTGGCACATTTAATTTCACATGGCATCTACTAGCTTTTTTGTTCATCACTAGCTATGTTGTACTGATTAGGTAAAATGAATGGATAATTATTAAACCCTAGCTATTGTTAAGGTTTATCGGTGTGTGTCTACGTGGCCAAGTGTGCTTGCATGGTGTGGGTCCAGGTGAGTGTGATGCACGGGACGGGCCTTTGTGGTTAGGGCCCACATGAAGCGGCACCAAAGTTTGAGGAAAGTGAAGGAACGAGCCCCACACACCGTCCGCATGCCGGACTTGTTACCTCCCATTGTCTATATCCAACATGCGATATGGCCTCGTTTACACTTACCCCGCGTGAGGGTTTATGCATGCCCCTCTCGGTGTTTGACCATACCCTTCATGGGTCATATGATGAGACCACGCCATCCCCGTGATGCACCGCCTAGGCATAAACCGGGCGCGTTACCTCTCGGTAGCTAGATCCAAACCATGCACCCCCGCTGTTTAGACCCAAGTGGAGTAGCACCTAGACACATGCCCTAGTTGCCCACAGCCTACATGAGGGCCTACGCATGCCGCTGTCGATGTTTTAGCACACCCTCTAGGGGTCGTATGATTACACTTGCGCTAGGTCCCGTGAATTTTTGGCCCCTCGATAATTTGCATGGATTATAACGGCAGATGATGAGCATCATAGCCTAGAGAACGGCGTCGAGGCCACCCCTCCCTTTGGTAGCATATGGTGCATATATGGACCAAAGAGCTTAACATGGGGCTTTCATCCCAATCCTTGCTATGATTTCATGTGGCCGCCGTAGATCTTGAACTTTCGATGTTACAACCCTAGAAATGCGGTAAATGTCCCAAATATGGGAGGGAGGGGGGGGAAGGCCATGCAATAAATGATCCCCATAATTTTATGTTTGTTTTATCTCGCAAGACAAACAAGTTTTTTAAAATAAGGGTTTTTAGCATGTTTTAATAAGGATTTTATAATTTCACATTATAAGGTGCTTATTTTTTCCTAAAACAAATGTGTTGTAAACGCACAAAGCTCCACATTGAGCCTCTCACCATCACGTTCACGTTGAACGCACCCTAAAATGAAGGAGGTAGATTGAATCTCCCCACGGGGGGCAACCTCCAGCTAGTAGCTAAATATGGTTAGTTGAGAATTTCTCCCCAAGTCGTTTTTTGAGGCAAAATCACTTTATTTTTTTTCCCTCCAATATTGTGGCGAAATACATGGAAGAAAAATCGTGGGAGGCACGGTGGAACGAGTGCACCTGTTTTTCCCCTCCAAAAGTGCACTAGTTGCCATATTGCATGTGAACGTGTCACCTATACAAACAATTGAATTGTCATTTTTATTTTGTTAACAATTCCTAAATATTGAATTTCAGCATGCACCTACCCCATGTCAGTTAGGTCAAATTTGTTTTATCCAAGCTCCGCCAGCGACCGTGCAGATTCTTGTACCATGCACGTGCTGCTCCGGGCCTCTGGCGTCCGGTACCGGACATGGGAATCTAGATGTGATGCAATACAATTCATGTTGACCCATATCATGCACCCTTAGCCAACCAAGCCGACAACATGCACCGCTAGCCACCTTGATGTAGACCATGCGGTAGTGTCCACAATGGGAAAAGATGCTCAGTTGGACATGTTTGCTGGCACTAGTGCATGATGCCCAATCTCGGTGTGCAAGACGGGTAGCCGTGTGTCGCTTTGACATGCTTGGCTTACGGAGGGAGGGACTGGTTGGAGAACTAACAAACTGAGGTGGGGTCAAGGGTGGATGGATGGTGTGGGTCAACTTGGGTAAAGGGGAACGGTTTGAGGCCATTTGAACAATGGATGCCATGGCTATGGTCATGAGCTACCTCACTTGCCTTACCACGAAATTTTTCATAAGGGGACAGTGTAAACCTAAAAATTTTGAGTTTTATTTTTGGATATCCTGTTTGTTACATTTATGGCATCGTGTACAACAAATTTGGGGTTATTTTGGAGATGGTAAAAAAAATCACTTCATTACAAACGGACCGTTTGGTCTCACTTAAGCGGGTTTTTCTAACAAGGTGGTTTTTTCGACCACATCCAAATCACCTGAAATTTTTTACGCATGATCTTTTCGTAAACATAGACGGAATTTGAAAGTTTTCCATTTTTTAGAATTTAATATAATTTATAGTGGCTCAGTGAAACTCAGGTACATACCTCTGACTTTACCCTAAGGGGACAGTGTAAACTTCATTATTGCTGAATTTTCTTTGATAATCATGTTTATTACATGGATGTGACTGTGTTAAAAAATTGGGTGATTTGGAAAAGAAAAAGCCCACCAACTAATAGGAGATATCAAACCCCATGGCCTACATATGACTAGAAACCCGACAACCATATGGGCCAGGATGCAGTCCCGTGGGACGTTGATTTCTCCTGCTAGTAGGCCCTACAGGGCATACACAGAAGTGGATAGGGAACTTGCTGTTTCAGTGAGAGAGGCTCATGCAATTGGTGTCTCAGCCGCGTATATAAGTAGGTGCGTGCGCGTCTCGCTTGGCGAGGTGGGACTAAACTCCCACCACCCGTCAGTTGCGCCCGGTGCGTCTCAGCATTGGGCCAAATTTTGTTGGGTTGTCCCAGGCAAACCTCACTCGCGTGCTGGACCACGCGTCCCTGTAGATGGTTGGGCTGGCCCATCATGTACGCATATCCTTTTTGTTTTTTGTTTTTCACATATTCTCTTTCATTCATTATTATACAGTTCTAAAACAAAGGTTGTTATAAACACACAAAACTCCTTCTTCAGCCTCTCACCATCACGTTCATGTTGAACTCACCCTAAAATCAAGGAGAGGTAGATCGAATCTCCCCACGGGGGACAACCTCCACGGAGTAGCTAAATATGGTTACTTCAGATTTTCTTCCCAAGTCATTTTTTGAGGGGAAAATACATTTTTATTTTTTCCTCCAATATTTGTGGCGAAATACATGGAACAAAAATCGCGCACTAGTAGAAAACAGGGCTTTGGTCCAGACCGGGTCAGCCCATTAGTCCCGGTTCAGTCTAGAACCAGGACCAATGTGGGCATTGGTCCCGGTTCGTGAGACGAGGGGGCCGGCCGGGCCACGTGGTCCGTTGGTCCCGGTTCGTCTGGACCTTTTGGTCCCGGTTGGTGGGACGAACCGGGACCAATGGGCCTCGCTCCTGGCCCATCACCATTGGTCCCGGTTGGTGGCTTGAACCGGGACCAAAGGCTCCCCTTTAGTCCCGGTTCATGCCACCAACCGGGACCAATGAGGTGCCTATATATACCCCCTCACGCAAGAGCGGAGCACAGTGCTTTGTTTTTTCTGGCCGAGGGGGAGATGGCTTTGTGGTGTTCTAGCTCACCTCCTATGCACATGAGGTGTTCGATGGAATGCCCGAGCCACACTACTTAAGCTTTCTCCTCTCGAAGCTCGACCTCCAAGCTCCAATTTCCTCGAGATTTGTCTAGATTTAGCGGTCCATCACGCCCCGTCCCCGTCTTCACCGTCGTCGATCACCCGCGACGATCTCATCACCGACACCACCGTGGTGAGCCTCTTGTTCTTATCTTCTTTCTGAAAGGAAAAATATTCTTACTTGTATGTTTAGATAGATACTTGTATCATTTTCTTACATTTATTATTGCATCTTATATAGTGCGATGGTTTTGGTATCCGCCCCCGTCGGCCCTCGTCCTGTCTATGATTGGGATGTGGTATGTATATTATCTTTATAACTATTGGTTCATTTATTGTTTATGAAAATTATGCCGACCAACGTGACATAGATTTTATTTATCTAGGATGTATGTGAATCGGAAATGCCAACCGACCCTATTGTCGAGAGGTTAAATTTAGTTGAAGAAGAAAACAATTTGTTGAAGGAAAAAATAAAAAAAATTGAGGAGGAGAAGATGATATTGGAGTTGCATGTTGCGGATGTCGTCGATGATCACAAGATCAAGATGGATGCAATGTGCTTGAAGATTAGAAAGATTAGAAAATATGCCATTCATACTGAGGCTTGGTATCATTATGCCGTTGGATCAATTGTTACCTTGGTTGCGATTATGATCGCATTTGTTTTCGCATTGAAATGTTTTACATAGTTTCAATGTATGGTTTAATTAATTAGATGCTCTGGAGAGCTATATGTTGTTAGATGAGAACTATGTATGCACTTTGGTTTTAATGTGATGATGAACTTCTATTAATTTGGACACTTAATTATATATAATGCATGCAGATGAACCGGCAATGGATGTACGGTGACAGACACACCCGCGAGTACATTAAGGGCGTGCATGAGTTTCTCGATGCGGCTGAGGCAAACAAGCAGAATAGTTTTATGTGTTGTCCATGCACTAAATGTGGGAATACGAGGTCTTACTCTAACGGAAAATCCTTCACTCCCACCTTCTTTACAAGGGTTTCATGCCACACTATAATGTTTGGACGAGGCACGGAGAAATAGGGGTTATGATGGAAGACGGCGAAGAAGAAGAGTACGATGACAACTATGTGCCCCCTGAATACGGTGATGCTGCAACGAGGGGAGCTGGTGAAGATCAAGAGGAACCAGACGATGTACCCAATGATTCTGCCACGGGTGAAGCTGCTGAAGATCAAGAGGAACCAGACGATGTGCCCGATGATGATGATCTCCGCCGGGCATTGTCGATGCAAGGACGCAATGCATTAGTCAAAAGGAGAAGCTGAAGTTCGATCACATGTTAGAGGATCACAAAAAAGGGTTATACCCCAATTGCGAAGATGGCAACACAAAGATCGGTACCGTACTGGAATTGCTGCAGTGGAAGGCAGAGAATGCTGTGGCTGGCAAAGGATTTGAGAAGCTACTGAAAATATTGAAGAAGAAGCTTCCAAAGGATAACGAATTGCCCGACAGTACATACACAACAAAGAAGGTCGTATGCCCTCTAGGATTGGAGCTGGAGAAGATACATGCATGTCCTAATGACTGCATCCTCTACCGCGGTGCATACAAGGATCTGAACGCATGCCCGGTATGCGGTGCATTGCGGTATAAGATCAGACGAGATGACCCTGGTGATGTTGACGGCGAGCCCCCCAGGAAGAGGGTTCCTGCGAAGGTGATGTGGTATGCTCCTATAATACCACGGTTGAAACGTCTGTTCAAAAACGAAGAGCATGCCAAGTTGATGCCATGGCACAGTGAGAACCGAAAAAAAGATGGGAAGTTGAGAGCACCCGCTGACGGGTCGCAGTGGAGAAAAATCGAGAGAAAGTACTGGGATGAGTTTGCAAAGGACCCAAGGAATGTATGGTTTGCTTTAAGCGCGGATGGCATTAATCCTTTCGGGGAGCAGAGCAGCAATCACAGCACCTGGCCCGTGACTCTATGTATGTATAACCTTCCTCCTTGGATGTGCATGAAGCGGAAGTTCATTATGATGCCAGTTCTCATCCAAGGCCCTAAGCAACCAGGCAACGACATTGATGTCTACCTAAGGCCATTAGTTGAAGAACTTTTACAACTTTGGAATGGAAACGGTGTACGTACGTGTGATGAGCACAGACAGGAGGAATTTAACCTTAAGGCGTTGCTGTTCGTGACCATCAACGATTGGCCCGCTCTTAGTAACCTTTCAGGACAGACAAACAAAGGATACCACGCATGCACGCACTGTTTAGATGACACTGAAAGTATATACTTGGACAAATGCAGGAAGAATGTGTACCTGGGCCATCGTCGATTTCTTCCGACCAACCATCAATGTCGAAAGAAAGGCAAGCATTTCAAAGACGAGGCAGATCACCGGAAGAAGCCCGCCATGCGCACCGGTGATCACGTGCTTGCTATGGTCAATGATTTACACTACGTAATCTTTGGAAAGGGTCCCGGTGGACTAGCTGTTCCGAATGACGCTGAGGGACACGCACCCATGTGGAAGAAGAAATCTATATTTTGGGACCTACCCTACTGGAAAGACCTAGAGGTCCGCTCCTTAGTCGACGTGATGCATGTGACGAAGAACCTTTGCGTGAACCTGCTAGGCTTCTTGGGCATGTATGGGAAGACAAAAGATACACCTGAGGCACGGGAGGACCTGCAACGTTTGCACGAAAAAGACGGCATGCCTCCGAAGCAGTATAAAGGTCCTGCCAGCTACGCTCTTACGAAAGAAGAGAAAGAAATCTTCTTTGAATGTCTGCTCAGTATGAAGGTCACGACTGGCTTCTCGTCGAATATAAAGGGAATAATAAATATGCCAAAGAAAAAGTTTCAGAACCTAAAGTCTCATGACTACCACGTGATTATGACGCAACTACTTCCGGTTGCATTGAGGGGGCTTCTACCGGAAAACGTCCGATTAGCCATTGTGAAGCTATGTGCATTCCTCAATGCAATCTCTCAGAAGGTGATCGATCCAGAAATCATACCAAGGCTAAGGAGTGATGTGGCGCAATGTCTTGTCAGTTTCGAGCTGCTGTTTCCACCATCCTTCTTCAATATCATGACGCACGTCCTAGTTCATCTAGTCGATGAGATTGTCATCCTGGGGCCCGTATTTCTACACAATATGTTCCCCTTTGAGAGGTTCATGCGAGTCCTAAAGAAATATGTCCGTAACCGCGCTAGGCCAGAAGGAAGCATCTCCATGGGCCATCAAACAGAGGATGTTATCGGGTTTTGTGTTGACTTCATTCCTGGCCTTAACAAGATAGGTCTCCCTAAATCGTGGTATGAGGGGAGACTGACTGGAAAAGGCACTCTTGGAAGAGACTCAATAATATGCAGGGACGGATATTCTTGGTCTCAAGCACACTACACAGTTCTACAGAGCTCTACCTTGGTGACCCCGTATGTCGATGAACACAAGAACAGTCTGCTCTCCAAACACCCGGAGCAGTGCGACGACTGGATTACATGTGAACACATTAGGACTTTCAGCAGTTGGTTGGAAACACGTCTCAGAGGTGACAACACTGTTTGTGATGAGTTGTACTTGTTGTCCAGGGGACCATCTTTGACTGTATTGACTTACAAAGGATACGAGATAAATGGGAATACATTTTACACGATCACCCAAGATCAAAAGAGCACCAACCAAAACAGCGGTGTCCGCTTTGATGCAGCAATCGAGAGCGGAAAGGATACATATTATGGTTACATAGTGGACATATGGGAACTTGACTACGGACCTGATTTTAAGGTCCCTTTGTTTAAGTGCAAATGGGTCAATCTATTAGGCGGCGGGGTACAGGTAGACCCACAGTACGGAATGACAACCGTGGATCTGAAAAATCTTGGGTACACTGACGAACTGTTCGTCCTAGCCAATGATGTGGCACAGGTTATCTATGTGAAGGACATGTCTACCAAACCGAGAAAAAGAAAAGATAAGGAAGCGAATACATCATACGATGAGCCAAAGCACCACATAGTTCTTTCAGGAAAAAGGGACATCCTGGGAGTGGATGGCAAGACAGACATGTCTGAAGATTATGAAAAGTTTCATGAAATTCCTCCCTTCAATGTCAAGGCTGACCCAAGCATCCTGATAAACAATGAAGATTATCCATGGTTACGACGCAATAAGAAAATGACACAAGCGAAGAAAAAGTGAAGACTTTCTCCCGCAACTATTATGATGATATCATGCCAAATTTGTAACAGACGAACATGCTACCATTGTCCGTTTTGTACATGCACATGCTATGTGGGTGAAATTATGATACCATCCCAACTTTCAACTTTTTCAGAGTTCATTTGAAATGCTTTCATGTCTTATGGTTCAAGGTTTTATGTGTTGAGGCAAATGGATCAATATGTCAAGAGGCGGGGTACAGGTAGACCCACAGTACGGTATGACAACAGTGGATCTAAACAATCTTGGGTACACAGACGAACCATTCGTCCTAGCCAATGATGTGGCGCAGTTATTGTCCGAAACTTTGATACTTCGAAAGTGATTCTCCATTTTGTACACGAAGTGCATCAAGTTTTTGTCGTAACCCTCTCTACTTTTTGGAACATGCTATGTGGGTGAAATGATGATACCATGCCAACTTTCAACCTTTTCAGAGTTCATTTTTAAATGCTTTCCAATTTCAGAGTCATTTAGCTCAAAGAATGAATTAATAGCAAACAGAATGAACTACAAAACTTTTATGAAAATAAAAACAATCAATTAAAATATTATGTTATGATCAACTAAAATAAAACTATAATATTCTTCAATAGCAAAAAGAATATAATTTTTGTGACCTAAAATCAAACTATAAGTATTTAATTGTAAGTATAAATAAAAAATAAATAGCAAAAAAGAAAAAAAATCTATTTTTATAGTAAAGTTATTCATAAACTAGTGATTCACACAAATTTTAAAAAATACAAATTTAAACTATTCAAAATTTTAAAACTAATGGCACTAACAGAAAGTTTATAATTTTTGTGACCTAAAATCAAAAAGAAATCACTAAAAAAACTATAAGTATTTAGTTGTAAGTATAAATAAAAAATAAATAGAATTTTTTTTATTTTTATAGTAAAGTTATTCATAAACTAGTGATTCACACAAATTTTTAAAAATTCAAATTTAAACCATTCAAAATTTAAAACTAATGGCACTAACAGAAAGTTTATATTTTTTGTGACCTAAAAGCAAAAAGAAATCACTAAAAAACTGTAAGCATTTAGTTTTAAGTAGAAATAAAAAAATAAAAACCAAAAAAATGTAGAAATAAAAAAGAAAAAAACCAAAAAAATGCCACCTACTGGGCCTCCACGGCCTGAATACGACTAGAAACCCTACATGGGCCAGGATTCAGGCCCGCAGAAGGCCCAATAGGCCCACAGGCAGTAGCAAGTTTAGGCCCGAAAGCCTGCATAAGAGAGGAGCTCGAATGGGGAGGCACACCAGCGCTTATAAACAAGTGTCGGCGCCCTTCAGCTAGCGAGGTGGGACTAAACTTTCGGCCGCGCCAGCGCCAGCACAAGGCCATTGGTCCCGGTTGGAGGCACCAACCAGGACCATAGGGGGGGGCATTGGTACCGGTTCGTGGCACCAACCGGGACGATTGCCCCCCTATGGTCCCGGTTCGAGCCACCAACCGGGACCAAAGGCCTCTGCTTCCCGCCCTTTCGGCTGCTGAAAAGAGACCTTTGGTCCCGGTTGGTGGCTCCAACCGGGACCATAGGTAGGCATTCGTCCCGGTTCATGCCACGAACCGGGACCATTGCTCTGGGTATATAAGGTACCACTTGTGAAAATTTCGCCAACCGCTCCCATTCCCCCCCGACGCCGCCAGGCCGTTCGTCGTCGTCGTCGCCGCCCCGAGCCCGTCGTCGTCGCCCCGCGTTGCCGCAGGCCTTCTCCCCGTCGCTGCGTGCACCATCGCCGGCCTCCTCCTCGTCGCTGCGTGCGCCATCTCCGGCCCCCTCCCCGTCGCCCCGCGCCAAGTCGCCGGCCTCCCCCGCACCATCGCCGGCCTCCTTCCCCATCCCCGGCCTCCTCCCCGTCGCGCCCCCAATGAGCTCCCCCCTTCCCATCGATCCCTG